>NW_026960924.1:0-29677 GCF_021018805.1 Prinia subflava | reverse complement strand
AGAGAGACAATCGAGCCCTCTTTAAGCCGGCTCTGGGACACGTACATACCGCCCGTCACCCTCCTCAAAAGCGACCCCCCCCCCCCATAAATTAATAAGTTGATCAGCCAAAGAGGAGGTAAGTCGTAACAAGGTAAGTGTACCGGAAGGTGCACTTAGAACACCAAGACGTAGCCTTAAATTAAAGCACTCAGCTTACACCTGAGAGATATCTGCTAACATCAGATCGTCTTGAATGCCAAACTCTAGCCCAACCTACATGACCCGGAATAACAAAGCTACTTCCAACACCCAACTAAAGCATTTATTAGTCCCAGTATAGGCGATAGAAAAGACACCATTGGAGCGATAGAGACCACGTACCGTAAGGGAAAGATGAAATAGCAATGAAAACTAAGCTAAAAACAGCAAAGATCAACCCTTGTACCTTTTGCATCATGGTCTAGCAAGAAAAACCAAGCAAAATGAATTTAAGTTTGCCACCCCGAAACCCAAGCGAGCTACTTGCGAGCAGCTATTATGAGCGAACCCGTCTCTGTTGCAAAAGAGTGGGATGACTTGCTAGTAGAGGTGAAAAGCCAATCGAGCTGGGTGATAGCTGGTTGCCTGTGAAATGAATCTTAGTTCACTCTTAATTCTTCTCCAAGGAACCTACAAACCCCAATGAAGCGAATTAAGGGCTATTTAAAGGAGGTACAGCTCCTTTAAAAAAGAATACAATCTCCACGAGCGGATAAACAACAAACCTGCAAAACCTACTGTGGGCCTTTAAGCAGCCATCAACAAAGAGTGCGTTAAAGCTCTGCACCTTAAAAATATAAAAACCACGTGACTCCCTCCCCACTAACGGGCTAACCTATAGAACAATAGGAGAATTAATGCTAGAATGAGTAACCAGGGTCCTCCCTCTTAGACGCAAGCTTACATCAGTACATTATTAACAAGCCACCAATATACGACAAATCAAACAAGCAGAGTATTAAACACTTTGTTAACCCGACATAGGAGCGTCCATTAAGAAAGATTAAAACCTGTAAAAGGAACTAGGCAAACCCGTCAAGGCCCGACTGTTTACCAAAAACATAGCCTTCAGCCAACCCACAGACAAGTATTGAAGGTGATGCCTGCCCGGTGACTATGTTCAACGGCCGCGGTATCCTAACCGTGCAAAGGTAGCGCAATCAATTGTCCCATAAATCGGGACCCGTATGAATGGCTAAACGAGGTCTTAACTGTCTCTTACAGGCAATCGGTGAAATTGATCTCCCTGTGCAAAAGCAGGGATAAACCCATAAGACGAGAAGACCCTGTGGAACTTTAAAAACAGCAACCACCCCAAAATACATACACCCCCACCCCGGGCTTACTTATCCATTGGGACGATGGTCTGCATTTTTTCGGTTGGGGCGACCTTGGAGCAAAACAAAACCTCCAAACATGGGACAACACCTCCAGACTAAGAGCCACTACTCAAAGTGCTAATAGCCACCAGATCCAATATAATTGATCAATGGACCAAGCTACCCCAGGGATAACAGCGCAATCTCCTCCGAGAGTCCATATCGACGGGGAGGTTTACGACCTCGATGTTGGATCAGGACATCCTAGTGGTGCAGCCGCTACTAAGGGTTCGTTTGTTCAACGATTAACAGTCCTACGTGATCTGAGTTCAGACCGGAGTAATCCAGGTCGGTTTCTATCTATGAACAACTCTTCCCAGTACGAAAGGATAGGAAAAGTGGGGCCAATACCACAAGCAAGCCCCCGCCTTAAGTAATGAAACCAACTAAATTACGAAAAGCTATCACACCCACCCACGTCCTAGAAAAGGACAAGCTAGCGTGGCAGAGCTCGGCAAATGCAAAAGGCTTAAGTCCTTTAACTCAGAGGTTCAAATCCTCTCCCTAGCTTACCAACCCCCATATGACCAACTACCCACTTCTAACCAGCCTAATCATAGCCACTTCCTATGCCCTCCCCATTCTAATTGCAGTAGCCTTCCTCACACTAGTAGAACGTAAAATCCTAAGTTACATGCAAGGACGAAAGGGCCCAAATGTCGTAGGCCCATTCGGACTACTACAACCCTTGGCAGACGGGGTGAAACTATTCATCAAAGAACCGATCCGCCCATCAACATCTTCCCCAATCCTATTCACCACAACTCCAATACTAGCCCTTCTCCTAGCGATTTCAATTTGAACCCCACTCCCACTACCATTCTCTCTCGCAGACCTCAACCTAGGCCTACTCTTTCTCCTAGCCATATCTAGCCTAGCCGTATACTCTATTCTATGATCAGGATGAGCCTCCAACTCAAAATATGCCCTAATTGGAGCACTACGAGCAGTAGCCCAAACCATCTCGTATGAAGTCACCCTAGCAATTATCCTACTCTCCATCATCCTACTCAGCGGAAATTACAACCTAAGCACTCTCGCAACCACCCAAGAACCCCTGTACCTTATCTTCTCATGCTGGCCACTAGCCATAATATGATACGTATCCACACTAGCCGAGACAAACCGAGCCCCATTTGACCTTACAGAGGGGGAGTCAGAACTAGTCTCTGGCTTCAACGTGGAATATGCAGCAGGACCATTCGCTTTATTCTTCCTAGCCGAATACGCCAACATCATGCTAATAAACACACTAACTACCATCTTATTCTTCAACCCAAGCTTCCTAAACCCTCCGCAAGAACTATTCCCTGTGATTCTAGCCACAAAAGTCCTCCTACTATCTGCTGGTTTCCTATGAGTCCGTGCTTCATATCCGCGCTTCCGATACGACCAGCTAATACACCTTCTATGAAAAAACTTCCTCCCACTCACACTGGCGATATGCTTGTGACACACCAGCATATCAATCTGTTACGCTGGACTTCCCCCCTACCTAAGAACCATAAAAGGAAATGTGCCTGAACGTCCCAAAGGGTCACTATGATAAAGTGAACATAGAGGTATACCAGCCCTCTCATTTCCTAACTTAGAAAAACAGGAATCGAACCTGCACTAAAGGGATCAAAACCCTCCATACTCCCATTATATTACTTTCTAGTAGGGTCAGCTAACAAAGCTATCGGGCCCATACCCCGAAAATGATGGTTTAACCCCTTCCCCTACTAATGAACCCACAAGCAAAATTAATTTTCGCAATCAGCCTGTTTATAGGGACTGCCATCACAATCTCGAGCAACCACTGAATAATAGCCTGGGCCGGCCTTGAAATCAACACCCTAGCAATCCTGCCACTGATCTCAAAATCCCACCATCCACGAGCCATTGAAGCCGCAACCAAGTACTTCCTTACCCAAGCAACTGCCTCCGCACTAGTCTTATTTTCCAGCATAACCAATGCATGGCACACCGGACAATGGGACATCACCCAACTAACCCATCCAATATCGTGCCTCATCCTAACCTCCGCCCTAGCAATAAAACTAGGACTAGTCCCATTTCATTTCTGATTCCCAGAAGTCCTCCAAGGGTCCCCACTTACCACAGGCCTCCTCCTATCAACAATGATAAAATTACCCCCTATCTCACTGCTATTCATAACATCACCCTCACTAAACCCTACTCTGCTAGCCTGCATAGCAATCATATCTGCCGCTCTGGGAGGATGAATAGGACTAAACCAAACACAAATCCGAAAAATCCTAGCCTTCTCCTCCATCTCCCATCTAGGATGGATAACAATCATTATCTCGTACAACCCTAAACTAACCTTACTTAATTTTTACCTCTACACACTAATAACAATAGCAGTATTCCTAACTTTAAACACAATTAAAGTCTCAAAACTATCAACCCTAATAACTGCATGGACAAAGGTACCAGCACTAAACGCCATACTACTACTAACAATACTCTCTATAGCAGGACTGCCCCCATTAACAGGTTTCCTCCCAAAATGACTTATCATCCAAGAGCTAACTAAACAAGACATAATCCCAATAGCAACTTCAATCTCCCTCCTATCACTCCTAAGCCTATTCTTCTATCTTCGCCTAGCATACTGTGCAACAATCACACTACCCCCACACACCACCAACCACATTAAACAATGACATACTAACAAACCAACCAGCACCTTAATTGCCATCCTAATCACCATATCAACTGCACTCCTACCGGTTTCACCACTAATCACCACTATTATTTAAGAAACTTAGGATCACTTAAACCGAAGGCCTTCAAAGCCTTAAACAAGAGTTAAACCCTCTTAGTTTCTGCTAAGATCCGCAGGATGCTACCCCACATCTCCTGAATGCAACCCAGGTACTTTAATTAAGCTAGGACCTTACAACCCAACTAGGTAGATGGGCTTCGATCCCACAACAATATAGTTAACAGCTACATGCCCTAACCAACAGGCTTCTACCTAAGACTTCGGCGCAATCAATACGCATCTGCGAGTTTGCAACCCGCCGTGAATTTCACCACAAAGCCGATAAGAAGAGGAATTGAACCTCTGTAAAAAGGACTACAGCCTAACGCTTATACACTCAGCCATCTTACCTGTGACATTCATTAACCGATGATTATTCTCAACCAACCACAAAGATATCGGTACCCTATACCTAATTTTCGGCGCATGGGCCGGAATAGTGGGCACCTCACTAAGCCTTCTCATCCGAGCAGAACTAGGCCAACCAGGAGCCCTGCTCGGAGACGACCAAATCTACAACGTGATCGTTACAGCACATGCTTTCGTAATAATCTTCTTTATAGTTATACCAATTATGATCGGGGGCTTCGGCAACTGACTAGTCCCCCTAATAATTGGGGCCCCAGACATAGCATTCCCACGAATGAACAACATAAGCTTCTGACTTCTACCACCCTCTTTCCTCCTTCTCCTGGCTTCCTCCACAGTCGAGGCAGGAGCAGGTACGGGCTGAACAGTGTACCCCCCATTAGCCGGCAACTTAGCCCATGCTGGAGCTTCAGTTGACCTAGCCATCTTCTCCCTTCACCTAGCTGGAATCTCATCAATTCTGGGCGCAATCAACTTTATCACCACAGCAATTAACATAAAACCACCAGCCCTCTCCCAATACCAAACCCCCCTATTTGTCTGATCAGTACTTATCACAGCAGTCCTACTGCTTCTCTCTCCCTCCCTGTACTCGCTGCCGGAATCACTATACTACTAACCGACCGCAACCTAAATACCACTTTCTTTGACCCGGCAGGAGGAGGAGACCCAGTACTTTATCAACACCTATTCTGATTCTTCGGACACCCTGAAGTCTACATCCTCATTCTACCAGGATTCGGAATCATCTCCCACGTCGTAACCTACTACTCAGGAAAAAAAGAACCTTTCGGTTATATAGGAATGGTATGAGCTATACTTTCCATCGGGTTCCTAGGATTTATCGTTTGGGCCCACCATATATTCACAGTAGGCATGGACGTAGACACCCGAGCATACTTCACATCAGCCACTATAATCATCGCCATCCCAACTGGCATTAAAGTATTCAGCTGACTAGCAACACTCCACGGAGGCATTATCAAATGAGACCCACCCATACTATGGGCCCTAGGATTCATCTTCCTATTCACCATCGGGGGCCTAACAGGGATCGTTTTAGCAAACTCTTCACTAGACATTGCTCTGCACGATACCTACTATGTAGTAGCTCACTTCCACTATGTACTATCAATAGGAGCAGTATTCGCAATTCTAGCCGGATTCACACACTGATTCCCACTATTCACCGGGTACACTCTACATTCCACATGAGCCAAAATCCACTTCGGAGTAATATTTGTAGGCGTTAACCTCACCTTCTTCCCACAACACTTCCTTGGCCTAGCTGGCATGCCACGTCGATACTCAGACTACCCAGACGCCTACACACTATGAAACACCATCTCATCAGTAGGTTCCCTAATCTCTATAACAGCCGTAATCATGCTAGTATTCATCATCTGAGAAGCCTTCGCATCCAAACGCAAAGCTTTCCAACCAGAACTTACAAGCACAAATATCGAATGAATCTACGGTTGCCCACCCCCATTCCACACCTTTGAAGAACCAGCCTTTGTCCAAGTACAAGAAAGGAAGGACTCGAACCCTCATATGTTGGTTTCAAGCCAACCGCATAAAACCACTTATGCTTCTTTCTCATAGAGACGCTAGTAAAACGATTACATAGCCTTGTCAAGGCTATATTGCAGGTGAAAACCCTGTGCGCCTCAAAATATGGCCAACCACTCACAACTTAATTTCCAAGACGCCTCATCACCAATTATAGAAGAACTGATACAATTCCACGACCACGCCATAATAGTGGCCCTAGCCATCTGCAGCTTGGTCCTCTATCTACTGACTCTAATACTAACAGGTAAACTCTCATCAAATACAGTTGATGCACAGGCGATCGAACTAGTATGAACAATCCTACCAGCCATAGTACTAATCACCCTAGCCCTGCCATCCCTGCGCATCCTATACATGATGGATGAAGTCAACCAACCAGACCTCACTCTAAAAGCCATTGGACACCAATGGTACTGATCCTACGAGTACACCGACTTCAAAGACCTAACATTCGACTCCTACATAACACCAACATCAGAGCTCCCACTAGGACACTTTCGACTTCTAGAAGTAGACCACCGTGTTATCGTCCCAATAAACTCTACCATCCGAGTTATTGTCACCGCTGACGACGTCCTGCACTCATGAGCTGTACCAAGCCTAGGCGTCAAAACGGATGCAATCCCAGGACGACTAAACCAAACTTCCTTCCTAGCAAACCGACCAGGAGTATTCTACGGACAATGCTCAGAGATCTGCGGAGCAAACCACAGCTTCATACCAATCGTAGTAGAGTCCACACCACTTGACAACTTCGAAAACTGATCTTCTCTACTATCTTCCTAATCATTAAGAAGCTATGAAACAGCGTTAGCCTTTTAAGCTAGAGAAAGAGGGACGCTAACCCTCCTTAATGACATGCCACAACTCAACCCAAATCCATGATTTTTTATCATACTAACCTCATGACTAACATTTTCAATAATCATCCAACCTAAAATCCTATCCATAACATCCCCAAACCCACCACTCAACAAGACCACTACCACCACCCCTACTACCCCATGAACTTGACCATGAACCTAAGTTTCTTCGACCAATTCTCAAGTCCATCCCTACTGGGCATTCCACTAATCCTCATCTCAATCACTTTCCCAGCCCTACTACTACCGTCACAAAACAACCGCTGGGTGACGAGCCGTCTATCCACCCTACAACTATGAGCGGTCAACCTCATCACAAAGCAACTAATAATACCACTGAACAAAAAAGGACACAAATGAGCCCTAATCCTAACCTCATTAATGGTATTCCTCCTACTAATCAACCTTCTAGGCCTATTGCCCTACACATTCACTCCAACCACCCAACTATCCATGAGCCTAGCCCTAGCCTTCCCACTATGACTAGCCACCCTCCTCACAGGGTTACGCAACCAACCTTCAACTACCCTAGGGCACCTGCTACCAGAAGGCACTCCAACACCGCTGATCCCAGCACTGGTCTTAATTGAAACAACAAGCCTTCTAATTCGTCCTATTGCGCTAGGAGTACGACTAACAGCCAACCTCACAGCAGGACACCTTTTAATCCAACTTATTTCTACCGCCACGATCGCCTTACTATCGACCATACCTATGGTCTCCCTACTAACATTCCTAATCCTGCTGCTACTAACCATCCTGGAAGTAGCCGTAGCCATGATCCAGGCCTACGTCTTTGTCCTCCTACTCAGCCTCTACCTCCAAGAAAACATCTAACACAATGGCACACCAAGCACACTCCTACCACATAGTAGATCCAAGCCCATGACCCATCTTCGGAGCAGCCGCCGCCCTACTAACCACGTCCGGCCTAACCATATGATTCCACTACCACTCCCCACAACTACTTGCCATTGGCCTATTATCAACCACCCTAGTCATATTCCAATGATGACGAGACATTGTACGCGAAAGCACATTCCAAGGTCACCACACTCCCACCGTCCAAAAAGGGCTACGATACGGCATAGTCCTGTTCATCACATCAGAAGCTTTCTTCTTCCTAGGCTTCTTCTGAGCCTTCTTCCACTCAAGCCTAGCCCCAACCCCAGAACTAGGAGGACAATGACCACCAGCAGGAATCAAACCCTTGAACCCCATAGAAGTACCGCTACTAAACACTGCCATCCTACTAGCTTCAGGAATCACCGTCACATGAGCCCATCACGCTATCATAGAGGCCCGCCGAAAACAAGCAATCTATGCTCTCACCTTAACTGTCCTCCTAGGATTCTACTTTACCGCACTACAAGCCATAGAATACTACGAAGCTCCCTTCTCCATCGCAGACGGAGTATACGGGTCTACCTTCTTCGTAGCCACTGGATTTCACGGCCTACACGTAATCATTGGCTCCACATTCCTCCTAATCTGCCTCCTACGCCTCATTAAATTCCACTTTACACCAAACCATCACTTTGGTTTCGAAGCAGCAGCCTGATACTGACACTTTGTAGACGTCGTATGACTATTCCTATATATCTCTATTTACTGATGAGGATCCTGCTCTTCTAGTATACTAATTACAATCGACTTCCAATCCTTAAAATCTGGTTCAAACCCAGAGAAGAGCAATAAACATAATCACATTTATAATCACCCTATCCATAACCCTAAGCATCGCCCTAACCATACTAAACCTATGACTGGCCCAAACGAACCCAGACTCAGAAAAACTATCCCCATACGAATGCGGCTTTGACCCATTAGGATCCGCTCGACTACCATTCTCCATTCGATTCTTCCTAGTAGCAATCCTATTCCTACTGTTCGACCTAGAAATTGCCCTACTCCTACCTCTTCCATGAGCCACCCAACTCCAAGCCCCAACCACTACACTAACATGAGCCTCAGTCCTTATCCTACTCCTCACCCTAGGTCTAGTGTACGAATGAACCCAAGGAGGGCTAGAATGGGCCGAATAACAGAAAGTTAGTCTAACCAAGACAGTTGATTTCGACTCAACAGATTATAGCCACAACCCTATAACTTTCTTAATGACCCTCCTACACCTAAGCTTCTACTCAGCCTTCTCCCTAAGCGCCTTAGGCCTAGCCTTCCACCGAACCCACCTAATCTCAGCCTTACTATGCTTAGAGGGCATGATATTGTCTATATATGTAGCCCTGTCAATATGACCCATCCAAACACAAATAACATCCGCCACCATACTACCAATACTTATACTAACATTCTCAGCCTGCGAAGCAGGAACGGGGCTCGCCCTACTAGTAGCCTCAACACGCACCCACGGTTCAGACCACCTCCACAACTTTAACCTCCTAAAATGCTAAAAATCATCATACCAACTATTATACTCCTTCCCATGACCATATCCTCACCCAGCAAGTACCTTTGGGCTAATACCACAACACACAGCATATTAATTGCCGCCATTAGCCTACAGCTATTCACCCCAACATACTACCCAAACAAAAACCTATCTCACTGGACTGCTATCGACCAAATCTCTTCACCACTACTAGTCCTATCATGTTGACTCCTGCCTCTGATGCTAATGGCAAGTCAAAACCATCTAGAACAAGAACCAACCAACCGCAAACGAATCTTCATCACAACAATCATTCTAGCTCAACTATTCATCCTATCAGCCTTCTCAGCCTCGGAACTCATACTATTCTACATTGCTTTTGAAGCAACCCTAATCCCCACATTAATCCTCATCACCCGATGAGGAAACCAACCAGAACGACTTAAAGCCGGAATCTACCTACTGTTCTACACGCTTGCCAGCTCACTCCCCCTACTAATCGCCATCCTGCACCTACACAACCAAACTGGCACATTATACTTCCCAATACTTAAACTATCCCACCCAACCATCACACACTCCTGAACGGGCCTAGCAGCCAGCTTAGCCCTTCTCGTAGCATTCATGGTCAAAGCTCCACTATACGGACTACACCTATGACTGCCTAAAGCTCATGTAGAGGCCCCAATTGCCGGCTCAATGCTTCTCGCAGCCCTGCTCTTAAAACTGGGAGGCTACGGCATCATAC
The DNA here is from genome assembly GCF_021018805.1 of Prinia subflava. NCBI lineage: Eukaryota > Metazoa > Chordata > Aves > Passeriformes > Cisticolidae > Prinia > Prinia subflava. The sequence continues at coordinate 19,557 of NW_026960924.1, read as the reverse complement.
GAGTCACTATCCTAGTAAACCCATCCCTAAACAACCTGCACTACCCATTCATCACCCTCTCTCTATGGGGAGCGCTCATAACTAGTGCCATCTGCCTACGACAAATCGACCTAAAGTCACTAATCGCTTACTCATCAGTAAGCCACATAGGCCTTGTCATCGCCGCAACTATAATCCAAACCCAATGAGCATTCTCAGGAGCAATGATCCTAATAATTTCACACGGACTAACCTCATCCATACTATTCTGCCTAGCCAACACAAACTACGAACGCACCCACAGCCGAATTCTACTACTAACACGAGGCATCCAGCCCCTACTCCCATTAATAGCCATCTGATGACTTTTAGCCAACCTAACAAACATGGCACTACCCCCCACAACTAACCTTATAGCAGAACTAACCATTGTAATCGCCCTGTTCAACTGATCCTCCCTAACAATCATCCTAACAGGCATTGCAATCCTCCTAACTGCCTCATACACCCTATACATACTAACAATGACACAACGAGGAGCACTCCCATCCCACATCACATCAATCCAAAACTCCTCCACACGAGAGCATCTTCTTATAGCCCTACACATAATCCCAATAGCCCTCCTCATCTTAAAGCCAGAGCTAATCTCCGGCATCCCAGTATGCAAGTATAGTTTCAACCCAAACATTAGACCGTGACTCTAAAGATAGAAGTTAAAACCTTCTTACCTGCCGAGGGGAGGTTTAACCAACAAGAACTGCTAATTCTTGCATCTGAGTCTAAAACCTCAGCCCCCTTACTTTCAAAGGATAATAGCAATCCAATGGTCTTAGGAACCACGTATCTTGGTGCAAATCCAAGTGAAAGTAATGGACCTACCACTAACCCTAAACACATTCACACTATTAACCCTAACAACCCTAACTACTCCAATCATTTTCCCACTATTATCAGACAGCCTCAAAAACACTCCCAACACCATCACACAAACAGTCAAAGCCTCATTTCTAATCAGCTTAGTCCCAATAACAATCCACATCCACTCAGGTATGGAAGGCCTGGTCTCCTCATGAGAATGAAAATTCATCATAAACTTCAAAATCCCAATCAGCCTTAAACTAGACTTTTACTCCCTTACATTCTTCCCAATTGCCCTATTCGTGTCATGGTCAATCCTGCAATTCGCAACATGATACATGGCCTCAGACCCACACATCACAAAATTCTTCACCTTCCTCCTACTGTTCCTAATTACCATGCTAATCCTAATCATCGCCAATAACCTATTTGTCCTGTTCATTGGATGAGAAGGAGTAGGGATCATATCCTTCCTCCTGATCAGCTGATGACACGGACGAGCAGAAGCCAACACCGCCGCCCTACAAGCAGTGCTTTACAACCGAATCGGAGACATTGGCCTCATCCTTTGCATAGCATGACTAGCCTATACCATAAACACCTGAGAACTCCAACAATTCCCCTCCACTTCACAGACCCCAACCTTACCCCTCCTAGGGCTGATCCTGGCAGCAACAGGCAAATCCGCTCAATTTGGATTACACCCATGACTCCCATCCGCAATAGAAGGCCCAACCCCAGTCTCAGCCTTACTACACTCAAGCACTATAGTAGTGGCCGGAATCTTCCTACTAATCCGAACCCACCCACTATTCCACAACAACCAAACAGCCCTCTCTCTCTGCCTTTGCCTGGGAGCCCTCTCCACCCTATTTGCAGCCACATGTGCCCTCACACAGAACGACATCAAAAAAATTATCGCCTTCTCCACCTCAAGTCAGCTAGGCCTAATAATAGTCACTATTGGATTAAACCTTCCACAACTAGCCTTCCTACACATCTCAACCCACGCATTCTTCAAGGCCATGCTATTCCTCTGCTCAGGCTCCATCATCCACAGCCTCAACGGAGAACAAGACATCCGAAAAATAGGAGGCCTCCAAAAAATGCTCCCAACAACCACCTCATGTCTCACTATCGGTAACCTAGCACTAATAGGAACCCCATTCCTAGCAGGATTTTACTCAAAGGACCAAATCATCGAAAACCTAAACACCTCATACCTAAACTCATGAGCCCTGCTCCTAACCCTGCTAGCCACATCATTCACCGCGGTCTATACAATCCGCATGACCGTTCTAGTCCAAAGCGGCTTCACCCGAATCCCTCCCCTAACCTCAATAAACGAAAACAACCCTGCAGTAATCCGCCCAATCACCCGACTAGCACTAGGAAGCATCACAGCTGGTTTAATCATTACCTCATACATCCTACCAACAAAAACACCACCCACAACCATACCCACATCAATCAAAATAACGGCCCTAGTAGTAACAGCCCTAGGAATCGCCCTAGCACTCGAACTATCAAAAATAGCCCAAACCCTAATCCTGACCAAACAAAACCCATTCTACAACTTCTCAATCTCCCTAGGCTATTTCAACCTACTAACCCACCGATCAAGCGTAACAAACCTATTATCAGGAGGACAAAACATCGCCTCACACCTCATAGACCTTTCCTGATACAAGCTATTAGGCCCAGAAGGCCTAGCCAATATGCAGTCAACAACATCCAAAACCGCTACCACATTCCACCAAGGCCTAATCAAAGCCTACCTAGGGTCCTTTGCCCTATCCATCCTAATCATCATTATTTCCACATACAGAAAACTTAATGGCCCCAAATCTTCGTAAAAACCACCCCCTACTAAAAGTCATCAACGACGCCCTAATTGACCTACCAACACCATCAAATATCTCATCATGATGAAACTTTGGATCCCTACTGGGTGTTTGCCTAGCCACACAAATCGTCACAGGACTACTGCTAGCCATACACTACACAGCAGACACCTCCCTAGCCTTCTCCTCCGTCACCCACATATGCCGAGACGTCCAATTCGGCTGACTAATCCGAAACCTCCACGCAAACGGAGCTTCATTCTTCTTCATCTGCATCTACCTTCACATCGGCCGAGGCTTCTACTACGGCTCATACTTAAACAAAGAAACCTGAAACGTAGGGGTCATCCTCCTACTCACCCTCATAGCAACAGCCTTCGTAGGATACGTCCTGCCATGAGGACAAATATCATTCTGAGGAGCCACAGTCATCACGAACCTATTCTCAGCCATCCCCTACATCGGACAAACACTAGTTGAATGAGCATGAGGCGGATTCTCAGTAGACAACCCCACACTCACTCGATTCTTCGCTATCCACTTCCTACTACCATTCGTCATTGTAGGATTAACACTAGTCCACCTCACCCTCCTACACGAAACCGGATCAAACAATCCACTAGGTATCCCATCAGACTGCGACAAAATCCCATTCCACCCCTACTACTCCACAAAAGACATCGTAGGGTTCGCACTAATATTTATCCCCCTCGCCAGCCTAGCTCTATTCTTACCCAACCTGCTAGGAGACCCAGAAAACTTCACACCAGCCAACCCACTAGCCACACCCCCTCACATCAAACCCGAATGATACTTCCTATTCGCCTACGCCATCCTACGATCCATCCCAAACAAACTAGGAGGAGTCCTGGCCCTAGCCGCCTCCGTCCTAGTACTATTTCTCATGCCCCTCCTGCACACATCCAAACTACGTTCAATAACATTCCGCCCACTGTCACAAATTCTGTTTTGAACACTAGTAGCAAACCTTCTAGTACTAACCTGAGTAGGCAGCCAGCCAGTTGAACACCCATTCATCATCATTGGCCAACTAGCCTCATTTACCTACTTCACTATCATTCTAGTCCTCTTCCCAATTGTTTCCATCGTAGAAAACAAAATACTCAAACTCTAATACTCTAATAGTTTATTAAAACATTGGTCTTGTAAGCCAAAGATTGAAGACTCAACCTCTTCTTAGAGTTTCCCCCCCCCCCCCTCCAAAAATTTTCGGCCGCGCCGGAAAGAATTAAAGAAAAGGGCCCCTCCAAAAATTTTCGGCCGCGCCGGAAAGAATTAAAGAAAAGGGCCCCTCCAAAAATTTTCGGCCGCGCCGGAAAAAAATTAAAGAAAAGGCCCCCCCCCCCCTTACCCCCCCCGCGGCTTTTTCATATTACTTAAGGTATGTATTGCGCCACATTAATTTATTATCCCCATCAGGCACTACATTAATGTAGGATATTCCACCCAAAGACCAACCTCACCTCCAACCCCCGCCCAACATTTTCTCCAAATAGATAATGTGCGAGCAGTCACACCACCCCCCCATTTTTGCTTCAGGTACCATCACACCCAGCTAACCCGACCAACATCACACTACAAGCGTCACCCGAGATCGACAGTCTCTACAACGTACCTAACAACCAGCCCCGGATACGAGGGAATGTCCCAGCGCACCTTTGAATTCACGAGGTCATACAATTCGCCCACCTCCTAAAGCAAGCCTCTCGACCAACAGCTTTCAAGCGCTCACAAGCCAGAGAACCTGGTTATCTATTAACCGTGCTCCTCACGAGAACCGAGCTACTCAACGTCAGTTATACCCACGTCCCTTGTCTTGAGCCCATACTTTCCCTCTTACCCTCGAGGCCCTACTTGCTCTTTTGCGCCACCCGTGGTAACTTCAGGACCATAAACTGCCTCGCCCTCTCTACTTGCTCTTCACAGATACAAGTGCTGGGGATGGACGCTCCTCATTTCCTCTCGTTATCGCGACATTTCCTTTCTCTTTCTCTTCTCTTCTTCTGGGGGCGTCTTCAATATGCCCTTCCAGTGCGTAGCAGGAGATATCTTCCTCTTGACGTGAGCATCACATTACCGGCGAGCTACCTGCCGACCACCTGTAAGCCCATAGTGTCATGGTTGAAGGATAAGGTCGTCGCAAACTTGACACTGATGCACTTTAGCCTCATTCATGAAACCCGCGCTTTTTACCTCTTAAGCCATTGAATAATGCAATGGTCACCGGACATAACTATTTTATTCTCACTTTGCTGAGACTTATACCTAAACCCATCATTTCACCCCCAAAATTTATTCACTTCATTTTTTATCGTGTAATTTTCATCAAAACAAACAAATAATTAACTATATATCCCTATATTATTCATGCAACCAAATTACACACCCCCCCACAACCTCAGAAAGAAAGGAATTAAACCTCCATCACCAACTCCCAAAGCTGGCATTTTAGACTAAACTACTTTCTGACACAACCCTAGACAGCCCGAATAGCCCCCCGAGACAACCCCCGCACAAGCTCTAGAACCACAAACAAAGTTAACAACAACCCCCATCCACCCACCAAGAACAACCCAACCCCACACGAATAAAACATAGCCACCCCACTAAAATCCAACCGTCCTACCAATAAACCACCACTATCAACCGTCCCCCCATCAACTAAAACCACAGAAGTACCTAGCACAACAGCACCAGCTCCAACAACTAACCCAATCCCCAATCCATACCCAACAACCCCCCAATCTACCCAAGCCTCAGGATAAGGATCCGCCGCCAATGAAACCGAATAAACAAACACCACCAACATCCCCCCCAAATACACTATAACAAGCACCAAAGACATGAAAGAAGCACCCAAACTAACCAACCAACCACAGCCAGCAATAGACGCCACGACCAACCCAACCACTCCATAATAAGGGGATGGATTAGAAGCAACCGCCAGCCCACCCAGAACAAAACAAAGCCCTATAAACAGAACAAACTTCATCATAATTCCCGCCCAGCCTCTACCTGGGATCTGCAGCCTGAAAAACTGCCGTTATCCTTTAACTACAGGAACTACTCCATTCAACATCACCACCAACATCACTTTTTATACTTCATTTTCACCATACCAACTATTCCCCCCCCCCCCCTTACCCCCCCCGCGGCTTTTTCATATTACTTAAGGTATGTATTGCGCCACATTAATTTATTATCCCCATCAGGCACTACATTAATGTAGGATATTCCACCCAAAGACCAACCTCACCTCCAACCCCCGCCCAACATTTTCTCCAAATAGATAATGTGCGAGCAGTCACACCACCCCCCCATTTTTGCTTCAGGTACCATCACACCCAGCTAACCCGACCAACATCACACTACAAGCGTCACCCGAGATCGACAGTCTCTACAACGTACCTAACAACCAGCCCCGGATACGAGGGAATGTCCCAGCGCACCTTTGAATTCACGAGGTCATACAATTCGCCCACCTCCTAAAGCAAGCCTCTCGACCAACAGCTTTCAAGCGCTCACAAGCCAGAGAACCTGGTTATCTATTAACCGTGCTCCTCACGAGAACCGAGCTACTCAACGTCAGTTATACCCACGTCCCTTGTCTTGAGCCCATACTTTCCCTCTTACCCTCGAGGCCCTACTTGCTCTTTTGCGCCACCCGTGGTAACTTCAGGACCATAAACTGCCTCGCCCTCTCTACTTGCTCTTCACAGATACAAGTGCTGGGGATGGACGCTCCTCATTTCCTCTCGTTATCGCGACATTTCCTTTCTCTTTCTCTTCTCTTCTTCTGGGGGCGTCTTCAATATGCCCTTCCAGTGCGTAGCAGGAGATATCTTCCTCTTGACGTGAGCATCACATTACCGGCGAGCTACCTGCCGACCACCTGTAAGCCCATAGTGTCATGGTTGAAGGATAAGGTCGTCGCAAACTTGACACTGATGCACTTTAGCCTCATTCATGAAACCCGCGCTTTTTACCTCTTAAGCCATTGAATAATGCAATGGTCACCGGACATAACTATTTTATTCTCACTTTGCTGAGACTTATACCTAAACCCATCATTTCACCCCCAAAATTTATTCACTTCATTTTTTATCGTGTAATTTTCATCAAAACAAACAAATAATTAACTATATATCCCTATATTATTCATGCAACCAAATTACACACACCCACCACTACGACACTTAACCCAAACTTACCTGCCTTTTTTTGGACAAAAAACCAAACAAAAACAACACATCACCACTCACCAAACCAAACCCACCTAAGTCTTTGTAGCTTACAAAAAGCATGACACTGAAGATGTCAAGACGGCAGCCACACGCACCCAAAGACAAAAGACTTAGTCCTAACCTTACTGTTGGTTGTTGCTAAATATATACATGCAAGTATCCGCGCTCCAGTGTAGATGCCCTGGGTACCCTAAATTTAGGTCGACAGGAGCGGGTATCAGGCACACCCATCACCGTAGCCCAAAACGCCTTGCAATTGCCACACCCCCACGGGTATTCAGCAGTAATTAATATTAAGCAATGAGTGCAAACTTGACTTAGTTATAGCAAGCTAAGGGTCGGTAAATCCTGTGCCAGCCACCGCGGTCATACAGGAGACCCAAATCAACATTACTTAACGGCGTAAAGAGTGGTCACATGTTATCCAAGTAGCTAAGATTAAAAGGCAGCTGAGCCGTAGAAAGCCAAAGATGCCCATAAGGCCCCTACTTAAAGAAGATCTTAGAACAACGATTTATTGAAGCCCACGAAAGCCAGGGCCCAAACTGGGATTAGATACCCCACTATGCCTGGCCCTAAATCTTGATGCTCGATCTTACCGGAGCATCCGCCCGAGAACTACGAGCACAAACGCTTAAAACTCTAAGGACTTGGCGGTGCCCCAAACCCACCTAGAGGAGCCTGTTCTATAATCGATGATCCACGATACACCTTACCATTCCTTGCAACAGTTCAGCCTATATACCGCCGTCGCCAGCCCACCCACCCTGAAGGACCAACAGTGGACGCAATAGCCCTACAACGCTAATACGACAGGTCAAGGTATAGCCTATGGAATGGGAGCAATGGGCTACATTTTCTAGACTAGAACATACGGCAAAGGGACATGAAACTATCCCTGGAAGGCGGATTTAGCAGTAAAGAGAGACAATCGAGCCCTCTTTAAGCCGGCTCTGGGACACGTACATACCGCCCGTCACCCTCCTCAAAAGCGACCCCCCCCCCCCATAAATTAATAAGTTGATCAGCCAAAGAGGAGGTAAGTCGTAACAAGGTAAGTGTACCGGAAGGTGCACTTAGAACACCAAGACGTAGCCTTAAATTAAAGCACTCAGCTTACACCTGAGAGATATCTGCTAACATCAGATCGTCTTGAATGCCAAACTCTAGCCCAACCTACATGACCCGGAATAACAAAGCTACTTCCAACACCCAACTAAAGCATTTATTAGTCCCAGTATAGGCGATAGAAAAGACACCATTGGAGCGATAGAGACCACGTACCGTAAGGGAAAGATGAAATAGCAATGAAAACTAAGCTAAAAACAGCAAAGATCAACCCTTGTACCTTTTGCATCATGGTCTAGCAAGAAAAACCAAGCAAAATGAATTTAAGTTTGCCACCCCGAAACCCAAGCGAGCTACTTGCGAGCAGCTATTATGAGCGAACCCGTCTCTGTTGCAAAAGAGTGGGATGACTTGCTAGTAGAGGTGAAAAGCCAATCGAGCTGGGTGATAGCTGGTTGCCTGTGAAATGAATCTTAGTTCACTCTTAATTCTTCTCCAAGGAACCTACAAACCCCAATGAAGCGAATTAAGGGCTATTTAAAGGAGGTACAGCTCCTTTAAAAAAGAATACAATCTCCACGAGCGGATAAACAACAAACCTGCAAAACCTACTGTGGGCCTTTAAGCAGCCATCAACAAAGAGTGCGTTAAAGCTCTGCACCTTAAAAATATAAAAACCACGTGACTCCCTCCCCACTAACGGGCTAACCTATAGAACAATAGGAGAATTAATGCTAGAATGAGTAACCAGGGTCCTCCCTCTTAGACGCAAGCTTACATCAGTACATTATTAACAAGCCACCAATATACGACAAATCAAACAAGCAGAGTATTAAACACTTTGTTAACCCGACATAGGAGCGTCCATTAAGAAAGATTAAAACCTGTAAAAGGAACTAGGCAAACCCGTCAAGGCCCGACTGTTTACCAAAAACATAGCCTTCAGCCAACCCACAGACAAGTATTGAAGGTGATGCCTGCCCGGTGACTATGTTCAACGGCCGCGGTATCCTAACCGTGCAAAGGTAGCGCAATCAATTGTCCCATAAATCGGGACCCGTATGAATGGCTAAACGAGGTCTTAACTGTCTCTTACAGGCAATCGGTGAAATTGATCTCCCTGTGCAAAAGCAGGGATAAACCCATAAGACGAGAAGACCCTGTGGAACTTTAAAAACAGCAACCACCCCAAAATACATACACCCCCACCCCGGGCTTACTTATCCATTGGGACGATGGTCTGCATTTTTTCGGTTGGGGCGACCTTGGAGCAAAACAAAACCTCCAAACATGGGACAACACCTCCAGACTAAGAGCCACTACTCAAAGTGCTAATAGCCACCAGATCCAATATAATTGATCAATGGACCAAGCTACCCCAGGGATAACAGCGCAATCTCCTCCGAGAGTCCATATCGACGGGGAGGTTTACGACCTCGATGTTGGATCAGGACATCCTAGTGGTGCAGCCGCTACTAAGGGTTCGTTTGTTCAACGATTAACAGTCCTACGTGATCTGAGTTCAGACCGGAGTAATCCAGGTCGGTTTCTATCTATGAACAACTCTTCCCAGTACGAAAGGATAGGAAAAGTGGGGCCAATACCACAAGCAAGCCCCCGCCTTAAGTAATGAAACCAACTAAATTACGAAAAGCTATCACACCCACCCACGTCCTAGAAAAGGACAAGCTAGCGTGGCAGAGCTCGGCAAATGCAAAAGGCTTAAGTCCTTTAACTCAGAGGTTCAAATCCTCTCCCTAGCTTACCAACCCCCATATGACCAACTACCCACTTCTAACCAGCCTAATCATAGCCACTTCCTATGCCCTCCCCATTCTAATTGCAGTAGCCTTCCTCACACTAGTAGAACGTAAAATCCTAAGTTACATGCAAGGACGAAAGGGCCCAAATGTCGTAGGCCCATTCGGACTACTACAACCCTTGGCAGACGGGGTGAAACTATTCATCAAAGAACCGATCCGCCCATCAACATCTTCCCCAATCCTATTCACCACAACTCCAATACTAGCCCTTCTCCTAGCGATTTCAATTTGAACCCCACTCCCACTACCATTCTCTCTCGCAGACCTCAACCTAGGCCTACTCTTTCTCCTAGCCATATCTAGCCTAGCCGTATACTCTATTCTATGATCAGGATGAGCCTCCAACTCAAAATATGCCCTAATTGGAGCACTACGAGCAGTAGCCCAAACCATCTCGTATGAAGTCACCCTAGCAATTATCCTACTCTCCATCATCCTACTCAGCGGAAATTACAACCTAAGCACTCTCGCAACCACCCAAGAACCCCTGTACCTTATCTTCTCATGCTGGCCACTAGCCATAATATGATACGTATCCACACTAGCCGAGACAAACCGAGCCCCATTTGACCTTACAGAGGGGGAGTCAGAACTAGTCTCTGGCTTCAACGTGGAATATGCAGCAGGACCATTCGCTTTATTCTTCCTAGCCGAATACGCCAACATCATGCTAATAAACACACTAACTACCATCTTATTCTTCAACCCAAGCTTCCTAAACCCTCCGCAAGAACTATTCCCTGTGATTCTAGCCACAAAAGTCCTCCTACTATCTGCTGGTTTCCTATGAGTCCGTGCTTCATATCCGCGCTTCCGATACGACCAGCTAATACACCTTCTATGAAAAAACTTCCTCCCACTCACACTGGCGATATGCTTGTGACACACCAGCATATCAATCTGTTACGCTGGACTTCCCCCCTACCTAAGAACCATAAAAGGAAATGTGCCTGAACGTCCCAAAGGGTCACTATGATAAAGTGAACATAGAGGTATACCAGCCCTCTCATTTCCTAACTTAGAAAAACAGGAATCGAACCTGCACTAAAGGGATCAAAACCCTCCATACTCCCATTATATTACTTTCTAGTAGGGTCAGCTAACAAAGCTATCGGGCCCATACCCCGAAAATGATGGTTTAACCCCTTCCCCTACTAATGAACCCACAAGCAAAATTAATTTTCGCAATCAGCCTGTTTATAGGGACTGCCATCACAATCTCGAGCAACCACTGAATAATAGCCTGGGCCGGCCTTGAAATCAACACCCTAGCAATCCTGCCACTGATCTCAAAATCCCACCATCCACGAGCCATTGAAGCCGCAACCAAGTACTTCCTTACCCAAGCAACTGCCTCCGCACTAGTCTTATTTTCCAGCATAACCAATGCATGGCACACCGGACAATGGGACATCACCCAACTAACCCATCCAATATCGTGCCTCATCCTAACCTCCGCCCTAGCAATAAAACTAGGACTAGTCCCATTTCATTTCTGATTCCCAGAAGTCCTCCAAGGGTCCCCACTTACCACAGGCCTCCTCCTATCAACAATGATAAAATTACCCCCTATCTCACTGCTATTCATAACATCACCCTCACTAAACCCTACTCTGCTAGCCTGCATAGCAATCATATCTGCCGCTCTGGGAGGATGAATAGGACTAAACCAAACACAAATCCGAAAAATCCTAGCCTTCTCCTCCATCTCCCATCTAGGATGGATAACAATCATTATCTCGTACAACCCTAAACTAACCTTACTTAATTTTTACCTCTACACACTAATAACAATAGCAGTATTCCTAACTTTAAACACAATTAAAGTCTCAAAACTATCAACCCTAATAACTGCATGGACAAAGGTACCAGCACTAAACGCCATACTACTACTAACAATACTCTCTATAGCAGGACTGCCCCCATTAACAGGTTTCCTCCCAAAATGACTTATCATCCAAGAGCTAACTAAACAAGACATAATCCCAATAGCAACTTCAATCTCCCTCCTATCACTCCTAAGCCTATTCTTCTATCTTCGCCTAGCATACTGTGCAACAATCACACTACCCCCACACACCACCAACCACATTAAACAATGACATACTAACAAACCAACCAGCACCTTAATTGCCATCCTAATCACCATATCAACTGCACTCCTACCGGTTTCACCACTAATCACCACTATTATTTAAGAAACTTAGGATCACTTAAACCGAAGGCCTTCAAAGCCTTAAACAAGAGTTAAACCCTCTTAGTTTCTGCTAAGATCCGCAGGATGCTACCCCACATCTCCTGAATGCAACCCAGGTACTTTAATTAAGCTAGGACCTTACAACCCAACTAGGTAGATGGGCTTCGATCCCACAACAATATAGTTAACAGCTACATGCCCTAACCAACAGGCTTCTACCTAAGACTTCGGCGCAATCAATACGCATCTGCGAGTTTGCAACCCGCCGTGAATTTCACCACAAAGCCGATAAGAAGAGGAATTGAACCTCTGTAAAAAGGACTACAGCCTAACGCTTATACACTCAGCCATCTTACCTGTGACATTCATTAACCGATGATTATTCTCAACCAACCACAAAGATATCGGTACCCTATACCTAATTTTCGGCGCATGGGCCGGAATAGTGGGCACCTCACTAAGCCTTCTCATCCGAGCAGAACTAGGCCAACCAGGAGCCCTGCTCGGAGACGACCAAATCTACAACGTGATCGTTACAGCACATGCTTTCGTAATAATCTTCTTTATAGTTATACCAATTATGATCGGGGGCTTCGGCAACTGACTAGTCCCCCTAATAATTGGGGCCCCAGACATAGCATTCCCACGAATGAACAACATAAGCTTCTGACTTCTACCACCCTCTTTCCTCCTTCTCCTGGCTTCCTCCACAGTCGAGGCAGGAGCAGGTACGGGCTGAACAGTGTACCCCCCATTAGCCGGCAACTTAGCCCATGCTGGAGCTTCAGTTGACCTAGCCATCTTCTCCCTTCACCTAGCTGGAATCTCATCAATTCTGGGCGCAATCAACTTTATCACCACAGCAATTAACATAAAACCACCAGCCCTCTCCCAATACCAAACCCCCCTATTTGTCTGATCAGTACTTATCACAGCAGTCCTACTGCTTCTCTCCCTCCCTGTACTCGCTGCCGGAATCACTATACTACTAACCGACCGCAACCTAAATACCACTTTCTTTGACCCGGCAGGAGGAGGAGACCCAGTACTTTATCAACACCTATTCTGATTCTTCGGACACCCTGAAGTCTACATCCTCATTCTACCAGGATTCGGAATCATCTCCCACGTCGTAACCTACTACTCAGGAAAAAAAGAACCTTTCGGTTATATAGGAATGGTATGAGCTATACTTTCCATCGGGTTCCTAGGATTTATCGTTTGGGCCCACCATATATTCACAGTAGGCATGGACGTAGACACCCGAGCATACTTCACATCAGCCACTATAATCATCGCCATCCCAACTGGCATTAAAGTATTCAGCTGACTAGCAACACTCCACGGAGGCATTATCAAATGAGACCCACCCATACTATGGGCCCTAGGATTCATCTTCCTATTCACCATCGGGGGCCTAACAGGGATCGTTTTAGCAAACTCTTCACTAGACATTGCTCTGCACGATACCTACTATGTAGTAGCTCACTTCCACTATGTACTATCAATAGGAGCAGTATTCGCAATTCTAGCCGGATTCACACACTGATTCCCACTATTCACCGGGTACACTCTACATTCCACATGAGCCAAAATCCACTTCGGAGTAATATTTGTAGGCGTTAACCTCACCTTCTTCCCACAACACTTCCTTGGCCTAGCTGGCATGCCACGTCGATACTCAGACTACCCAGACGCCTACACACTATGAAACACCATCTCATCAGTAGGTTCCCTAATCTCTATAACAGCCGTAATCATGCTAGTATTCATCATCTGAGAAGCCTTCGCATCCAAACGCAAAGCTTTCCAACCAGAACTTACAAGCACAAATATCGAATGAATCTACGGTTGCCCACCCCCATTCCACACCTTTGAAGAACCAGCCTTTGTCCAAGTACAAGAAAGGAAGGACTCGAACCCTCATATGTTGGTTTCAAGCCAACCGCATAAAACCACTTATGCTTCTTTCTCATAGAGACGCTAGTAAAACGATTACATAGCCTTGTCAAGGCTATATTGCAGGTGAAAACCCTGTGCGCCTCAAAATATGGCCAACCACTCACAACTTAATTTCCAAGACGCCTCATCACCAATTATAGAAGAACTGATACAATTCCACGACCACGCCATAATAGTGGCCCTAGCCATCTGCAGCTTGGTCCTCTATCTACTGACTCTAATACTAACAGGTAAACTCTCATCAAATACAGTTGATGCACAGGCGATCGAACTAGTATGAACAATCCTACCAGCCATAGTACTAATCACCCTAGCCCTGCCATCCCTGCGCATCCTATACATGATGGATGAAGTCAACCAACCAGACCTCACTCTAAAAGCCATTGGACACCAATGGTACTGATCCTACGAGTACACCGACTTCAAAGACCTAACATTCGACTCCTACATAACACCAACATCAGAGCTCCCACTAGGACACTTTCGACTTCTAGAAGTAGACCACCGTGTTATCGTCCCAATAAACTCTACCATCCGAGTTATTGTCACCGCTGACGACGTCCTGCACTCATGAGCTGTACCAAGCCTAGGCGTCAAAACGGATGCAATCCCAGGACGACTAAACCAAACTTCCTTCCTAGCAAACCGACCAGGAGTATTCTACGGACAATGCTCAGAGATCTGCGGAGCAAACCACAGCTTCATACCAATCGTAGTAGAGTCCACACCACTTGACAACTTCGAAAACTGATCTTCTCTACTATCTTCCTAATCATTAAGAAGCTATGAAACAGCGTTAGCCTTTTAAGCTAGAGAAAGAGGGACGCTAACCCTCCTTAATGACATGCCACAACTCAACCCAAATCCATGATTTTTTATCATACTAACCTCATGACTAACATTTTCAATAATCATCCAACCTAAAATCCTATCCATAACATCCCCAAACCCACCACTCAACAAGACCACTACCACCACCCCTACTACCCCATGAACTTGACCATGAACCTAAGTTTCTTCGACCAATTCTCAAGTCCATCCCTACTGGGCATTCCACTAATCCTCATCTCAATCACTTTCCCAGCCCTACTACTACCGTCACAAAACAACCGCTGGGTGACGAGCCGTCTATCCACCCTACAACTATGAGCGGTCAACCTCATCACAAAGCAACTAATAATACCACTGAACAAAAAAGGACACAAATGAGCCCTAATCCTAACCTCATTAATGGTATTCCTCCTACTAATCAACCTTCTAGGCCTATTGCCCTACACATTCACTCCAACCACCCAACTATCCATGAGCCTAGCCCTAGCCTTCCCACTATGACTAGCCACCCTCCTCACAGGGTTACGCAACCAACCTTCAACTACCCTAGGGCACCTGCTACCAGAAGGCACTCCAACACCGCTGATCCCAGCACTGGTCTTAATTGAAACAACAAGCCTTCTAATTCGTCCTATTGCGCTAGGAGTACGACTAACAGCCAACCTCACAGCAGGACACCTTTTAATCCAACTTATTTCTACCGCCACGATCGCCTTACTATCGACCATACCTATGGTCTCCCTACTAACATTCCTAATCCTGCTGCTACTAACCATCCTGGAAGTAGCCGTAGCCATGATCCAGGCCTACGTCTTTGTCCTCCTACTCAGCCTCTACCTCCAAGAAAACATCTAACACAATGGCACACCAAGCACACTCCTACCACATAGTAGATCCAAGCCCATGACCCATCTTCGGAGCAGCCGCCGCCCTACTAACCACGTCCGGCCTAACCATATGATTCCACTACCACTCCCCACAACTACTTGCCATTGGCCTATTATCAACCACCCTAGTCATATTCCAATGATGACGAGACATTGTACGCGAAAGCACATTCCAAGGTCACCACACTCCCACCGTCCAAAAAGGGCTACGATACGGCATAGTCCTGTTCATCACATCAGAAGCTTTCTTCTTCCTAGGCTTCTTCTGAGCCTTCTTCCACTCAAGCCTAGCCCCAACCCCAGAACTAGGAGGACAATGACCACCAGCAGGAATCAAACCCTTGAACCCCATAGAAGTACCGCTACTAAACACTGCCATCCTACTAGCTTCAGGAATCACCGTCACATGAGCCCATCACGCTATCATAGAGGCCCGCCGAAAACAAGCAATCTATGCTCTCACCTTAACTGTCCTCCTAGGATTCTACTTTACCGCACTACAAGCCATAGAATACTACGAAGCTCCCTTCTCCATCGCAGACGGAGTATACGGGTCTACCTTCTTCGTAGCCACTGGATTTCACGGCCTACACGTAATCATTGGCTCCACATTCCTCCTAATCTGCCTCCTACGCCTCATTAAATTCCACTTTACACCAAACCATCACTTTGGTTTCGAAGCAGCAGCCTGATACTGACACTTTGTAGACGTCGTATGACTATTCCTATATATCTCTATTTACTGATGAGGATCCTGCTCTTCTAGTATACTAATTACAATCGACTTCCAATCCTTAAAATCTGGTTCAAACCCAGAGAAGAGCAATAAACATAATCACATTTATAATCACCCTATCCATAACCCTAAGCATCGCCCTAACCATACTAAACCTATGACTGGCCCAAACGAACCCAGACTCAGAAAAACTATCCCCATACGAATGCGGCTTTGACCCATTAGGATCCGCTCGACTACCATTCTCCATTCGATTCTTCCTAGTAGCAATCCTATTCCTACTGTTCGACCTAGAAATTGCCCTACTCCTACCTCTTCCATGAGCCACCCAACTCCAAGCCCCAACCACTACACTAACATGAGCCTCAGTCCTTATCCTACTCCTCACCCTAGGTCTAGTGTACGAATGAACCCAAGGAGGGCTAGAATGGGCCGAATAACAGAAAGTTAGTCTAACCAAGACAGTTGATTTCGACTCAACAGATTATAGCCACAACCCTATAACTTTCTTAATGACCCTCCTACACCTAAGCTTCTACTCAGCCTTCTCCCTAAGCGCCTTAGGCCTAGCCTTCCACCGAACCCACCTAATCTCAGCCTTACTATGCTTAGAGGGCATGATATTGTCTATATATGTAGCCCTGTCAATATGACCCATCCAAACACAAATAACATCCGCCACCATACTACCAATACTTATACTAACATTCTCAGCCTGCGAAGCAGGAACGGGGCTCGCCCTACTAGTAGCCTCAACACGCACCCACGGTTCAGACCACCTCCACAACTTTAACCTCCTAAAATGCTAAAAATCATCATACCAACTATTATACTCCTTCCCATGACCATATCCTCACCCAGCAAGTACCTTTGGGCTAATACCACAACACACAGCATATTAATTGCCGCCATTAGCCTACAGCTATTCACCCCAACATACTACCCAAACAAAAACCTATCTCACTGGACTGCTATCGACCAAATCTCTTCACCACTACTAGTCCTATCATGTTGACTCCTGCCTCTGATGCTAATGGCAAGTCAAAACCATCTAGAACAAGAACCAACCAACCGCAAACGAATCTTCATCACAACAATCATTCTAGCTCAACTATTCATCCTATCAGCCTTCTCAGCCTCGGAACTCATACTATTCTACATTGCTTTTGAAGCAACCCTAATCCCCACATTAATCCTCATCACCCGATGAGGAAACCAACCAGAACGACTTAAAGCCGGAATCTACCTACTGTTCTACACGCTTGCCAGCTCACTCCCCCTACTAATCGCCATCCTGCACCTACACAACCAAACTGGCACATTATACTTCCCAATACTTAAACTATCCCACCCAACCATCACACACTCCTGAACGGGCCTAGCAGCCAGCTTAGCCCTTCTCGTAGCATTCATGGTCAAAGCTCCACTATACGGACTACACCTATGACTGCCTAAAGCTCATGTAGAGGCCCCAATTGCCGGCTCAATGCTTCTCGCAGCCCTGCTCTTAAAACTGGGAGGCTACGGCATCATACGAGTCACTATCCTAGTAAACCCATCCCTAAACAACCTGCACTACCCATTCATCACCCTCTCTCTATGGGGAGCGCTCATAACTAGTGCCATCTGCCTACGACAAATCGACCTAAAGTCACTAATCGCTTACTCATCAGTAAGCCACATAGGCCTTGTCATCGCCGCAACTATAATCCAAACCCAATGAGCATTCTCAGGAGCAATGATCCTAATAATTTCACACGGACTAACCTCATCCATACTATTCTGCCTAGCCAACACAAACTACGAACGCACCCACAGCCGAATTCTACTACTAACACGAGGCATCCAGCCCCTACTCCCATTAATAGCCATCTGATGACTTTTAGCCAACCTAACAAACATGGCACTACCCCCCACAACTAACCTTATAGCAGAACTAACCATTGTAATCGCCCTGTTCAACTGATCCTCCCTAACAATCATCCTAACAGGCATTGCAATCCTCCTAACTGCCTCATACACCCTATACATACTAACAATGACACAACGAGGAGCACTCCCATCCCACATCACATCAATCCAAAACTCCTCCACACGAGAGCATCTTCTTATAGCCCTACACATAATCCCAATAGCCCTCCTCATCTTAAAGCCAGAGCTAATCTCCGGCATCCCAGTATGCAAGTATAGTTTCAACCCAAACATTAGACCGTGACTCTAAAGATAGAAGTTAAAACCTTCTTACCTGCCGAGGGGAGGTTTAACCAACAAGAACTGCTAATTCTTGCATCTGAGTCTAAAACCTCAGCCCCCTTACTTTCAAAGGATAATAGCAATCCAATGGTCTTAGGAACCACGTATCTTGGTGCAAATCCAAGTGAAAGTAATGGACCTACCACTAACCCTAAACACATTCACACTATTAACCCTAACAACCCTAACTACTCCAATCATTTTCCCACTATTATCAGACAGCCTCAAAAACACTCCCAACACCATCACACAAACAGTCAAAGCCTCATTTCTAATCAGCTTAGTCCCAATAACAATCCACATCCACTCAGGTATGGAAGGCCTGGTCTCCTCATGAGAATGAAAATTCATCATAAACTTCAAAATCCCAATCAGCCTTAAACTAGACTTTTACTCCCTTACATTCTTCCCAATTGCCCTATTCGTGTCATGGTCAATCCTGCAATTCGCAACATGATACATGGCCTCAGACCCACACATCACAAAATTCTTCACCTTCCTCCTACTGTTCCTAATTACCATGCTAATCCTAATCATCGCCAATAACCTATTTGTCCTGTTCATTGGATGAGAAGGAGTAGGGATCATATCCTTCCTCCTGATCAGCTGATGACACGGACGAGCAGAAGCCAACACCGCCGCCCTACAAGCAGTGCTTTACAACCGAATCGGAGACATTGGCCTCATCCTTTGCATAGCATGACTAGCCTATACCATAAACACCTGAGAACTCCAACAATTCCCCTCCACTTCACAGACCCCAACCTTACCCCTCCTAGGGCTGATCCTGGCAGCAACAGGCAAATCCGCTCAATTTGGATTACACCCATGACTCCCATCCGCAATAGAAG
>NW_026960923.1:0-29689 GCF_021018805.1 Prinia subflava | reverse complement strand
AAAGACACCATTGGAGCGATAGAGACCACGTACCGTAAGGGAAAGATGAAATAGCAATGAAAACTAAGCTAAAAACAGCAAAGATCAACCCTTGTACCTTTTGCATCATGGTCTAGCAAGAAAAACCAAGCAAAATGAATTTAAGTTTGCCACCCCGAAACCCAAGCGAGCTACTTGCGAGCAGCTATTATGAGCGAACCCGTCTCTGTTGCAAAAGAGTGGGATGACTTGCTAGTAGAGGTGAAAAGCCAATCGAGCTGGGTGATAGCTGGTTGCCTGTGAAATGAATCTTAGTTCACTCTTAATTCTTCTCCAAGGAACCTACAAACCCCAATGAAGCGAATTAAGGGCTATTTAAAGGAGGTACAGCTCCTTTAAAAAAGAATACAATCTCCACGAGCGGATAAACAACAAACCTGCAAAACCTACTGTGGGCCTTTAAGCAGCCATCAACAAAGAGTGCGTTAAAGCTCTGCACCTTAAAAATATAAAAACCACGTGACTCCCTCCCCACTAACGGGCTAACCTATAGAACAATAGGAGAATTAATGCTAGAATGAGTAACCAGGGTCCTCCCTCTTAGACGCAAGCTTACATCAGTACATTATTAACAAGCCACCAATATACGACAAATCAAACAAGCAGAGTATTAAACACTTTGTTAACCCGACATAGGAGCGTCCATTAAGAAAGATTAAAACCTGTAAAAGGAACTAGGCAAACCCGTCAAGGCCCGACTGTTTACCAAAAACATAGCCTTCAGCCAACCCACAGACAAGTATTGAAGGTGATGCCTGCCCGGTGACTATGTTCAACGGCCGCGGTATCCTAACCGTGCAAAGGTAGCGCAATCAATTGTCCCATAAATCGGGACCCGTATGAATGGCTAAACGAGGTCTTAACTGTCTCTTACAGGCAATCGGTGAAATTGATCTCCCTGTGCAAAAGCAGGGATAAACCCATAAGACGAGAAGACCCTGTGGAACTTTAAAAACAGCAACCACCCCAAAATACATACACCCCCACCCCGGGCTTACTTATCCATTGGGACGATGGTCTGCATTTTTTCGGTTGGGGCGACCTTGGAGCAAAACAAAACCTCCAAACATGGGACAACACCTCCAGACTAAGAGCCACTACTCAAAGTGCTAATAGCCACCAGATCCAATATAATTGATCAATGGACCAAGCTACCCCAGGGATAACAGCGCAATCTCCTCCGAGAGTCCATATCGACGGGGAGGTTTACGACCTCGATGTTGGATCAGGACATCCTAGTGGTGCAGCCGCTACTAAGGGTTCGTTTGTTCAACGATTAACAGTCCTACGTGATCTGAGTTCAGACCGGAGTAATCCAGGTCGGTTTCTATCTATGAACAACTCTTCCCAGTACGAAAGGATAGGAAAAGTGGGGCCAATACCACAAGCAAGCCCCCGCCTTAAGTAATGAAACCAACTAAATTACGAAAAGCTATCACACCCACCCACGTCCTAGAAAAGGACAAGCTAGCGTGGCAGAGCTCGGCAAATGCAAAAGGCTTAAGTCCTTTAACTCAGAGGTTCAAATCCTCTCCCTAGCTTACCAACCCCCATATGACCAACTACCCACTTCTAACCAGCCTAATCATAGCCACTTCCTATGCCCTCCCCATTCTAATTGCAGTAGCCTTCCTCACACTAGTAGAACGTAAAATCCTAAGTTACATGCAAGGACGAAAGGGCCCAAATGTCGTAGGCCCATTCGGACTACTACAACCCTTGGCAGACGGGGTGAAACTATTCATCAAAGAACCGATCCGCCCATCAACATCTTCCCCAATCCTATTCACCACAACTCCAATACTAGCCCTTCTCCTAGCGATTTCAATTTGAACCCCACTCCCACTACCATTCTCTCTCGCAGACCTCAACCTAGGCCTACTCTTTCTCCTAGCCATATCTAGCCTAGCCGTATACTCTATTCTATGATCAGGATGAGCCTCCAACTCAAAATATGCCCTAATTGGAGCACTACGAGCAGTAGCCCAAACCATCTCGTATGAAGTCACCCTAGCAATTATCCTACTCTCCATCATCCTACTCAGCGGAAATTACAACCTAAGCACTCTCGCAACCACCCAAGAACCCCTGTACCTTATCTTCTCATGCTGGCCACTAGCCATAATATGATACGTATCCACACTAGCCGAGACAAACCGAGCCCCATTTGACCTTACAGAGGGGGAGTCAGAACTAGTCTCTGGCTTCAACGTGGAATATGCAGCAGGACCATTCGCTTTATTCTTCCTAGCCGAATACGCCAACATCATGCTAATAAACACACTAACTACCATCTTATTCTTCAACCCAAGCTTCCTAAACCCTCCGCAAGAACTATTCCCTGTGATTCTAGCCACAAAAGTCCTCCTACTATCTGCTGGTTTCCTATGAGTCCGTGCTTCATATCCGCGCTTCCGATACGACCAGCTAATACACCTTCTATGAAAAAACTTCCTCCCACTCACACTGGCGATATGCTTGTGACACACCAGCATATCAATCTGTTACGCTGGACTTCCCCCCTACCTAAGAACCATAAAAGGAAATGTGCCTGAACGTCCCAAAGGGTCACTATGATAAAGTGAACATAGAGGTATACCAGCCCTCTCATTTCCTAACTTAGAAAAACAGGAATCGAACCTGCACTAAAGGGATCAAAACCCTCCATACTCCCATTATATTACTTTCTAGTAGGGTCAGCTAACAAAGCTATCGGGCCCATACCCCGAAAATGATGGTTTAACCCCTTCCCCTACTAATGAACCCACAAGCAAAATTAATTTTCGCAATCAGCCTGTTTATAGGGACTGCCATCACAATCTCGAGCAACCACTGAATAATAGCCTGGGCCGGCCTTGAAATCAACACCCTAGCAATCCTGCCACTGATCTCAAAATCCCACCATCCACGAGCCATTGAAGCCGCAACCAAGTACTTCCTTACCCAAGCAACTGCCTCCGCACTAGTCTTATTTTCCAGCATAACCAATGCATGGCACACCGGACAATGGGACATCACCCAACTAACCCATCCAATATCGTGCCTCATCCTAACCTCCGCCCTAGCAATAAAACTAGGACTAGTCCCATTTCATTTCTGATTCCCAGAAGTCCTCCAAGGGTCCCCACTTACCACAGGCCTCCTCCTATCAACAATGATAAAATTACCCCCTATCTCACTGCTATTCATAACATCACCCTCACTAAACCCTACTCTGCTAGCCTGCATAGCAATCATATCTGCCGCTCTGGGAGGATGAATAGGACTAAACCAAACACAAATCCGAAAAATCCTAGCCTTCTCCTCCATCTCCCATCTAGGATGGATAACAATCATTATCTCGTACAACCCTAAACTAACCTTACTTAATTTTTACCTCTACACACTAATAACAATAGCAGTATTCCTAACTTTAAACACAATTAAAGTCTCAAAACTATCAACCCTAATAACTGCATGGACAAAGGTACCAGCACTAAACGCCATACTACTACTAACAATACTCTCTATAGCAGGACTGCCCCCATTAACAGGTTTCCTCCCAAAATGACTTATCATCCAAGAGCTAACTAAACAAGACATAATCCCAATAGCAACTTCAATCTCCCTCCTATCACTCCTAAGCCTATTCTTCTATCTTCGCCTAGCATACTGTGCAACAATCACACTACCCCCACACACCACCAACCACATTAAACAATGACATACTAACAAACCAACCAGCACCTTAATTGCCATCCTAATCACCATATCAACTGCACTCCTACCGGTTTCACCACTAATCACCACTATTATTTAAGAAACTTAGGATCACTTAAACCGAAGGCCTTCAAAGCCTTAAACAAGAGTTAAACCCTCTTAGTTTCTGCTAAGATCCGCAGGATGCTACCCCACATCTCCTGAATGCAACCCAGGTACTTTAATTAAGCTAGGACCTTACAACCCAACTAGGTAGATGGGCTTCGATCCCACAACAATATAGTTAACAGCTACATGCCCTAACCAACAGGCTTCTACCTAAGACTTCGGCGCAATCAATACGCATCTGCGAGTTTGCAACCCGCCGTGAATTTCACCACAAAGCCGATAAGAAGAGGAATTGAACCTCTGTAAAAAGGACTACAGCCTAACGCTTATACACTCAGCCATCTTACCTGTGACATTCATTAACCGATGATTATTCTCAACCAACCACAAAGATATCGGTACCCTATACCTAATTTTCGGCGCATGGGCCGGAATAGTGGGCACCTCACTAAGCCTTCTCATCCGAGCAGAACTAGGCCAACCAGGAGCCCTGCTCGGAGACGACCAAATCTACAACGTGATCGTTACAGCACATGCTTTCGTAATAATCTTCTTTATAGTTATACCAATTATGATCGGGGGCTTCGGCAACTGACTAGTCCCCCTAATAATTGGGGCCCCAGACATAGCATTCCCACGAATGAACAACATAAGCTTCTGACTTCTACCACCCTCTTTCCTCCTTCTCCTGGCTTCCTCCACAGTCGAGGCAGGAGCAGGTACGGGCTGAACAGTGTACCCCCCATTAGCCGGCAACTTAGCCCATGCTGGAGCTTCAGTTGACCTAGCCATCTTCTCCCTTCACCTAGCTGGAATCTCATCAATTCTGGGCGCAATCAACTTTATCACCACAGCAATTAACATAAAACCACCAGCCCTCTCCCAATACCAAACCCCCCTATTTGTCTGATCAGTACTTATCACAGCAGTCCTACTGCTTCTCTCCCTCCCTGTACTCGCTGCCGGAATCACTATACTACTAACCGACCGCAACCTAAATACCACTTTCTTTGACCCGGCAGGAGGAGGAGACCCAGTACTTTATCAACACCTATTCTGATTCTTCGGACACCCTGAAGTCTACATCCTCATTCTACCAGGATTCGGAATCATCTCCCACGTCGTAACCTACTACTCAGGAAAAAAAGAACCTTTCGGTTATATAGGAATGGTATGAGCTATACTTTCCATCGGGTTCCTAGGATTTATCGTTTGGGCCCACCATATATTCACAGTAGGCATGGACGTAGACACCCGAGCATACTTCACATCAGCCACTATAATCATCGCCATCCCAACTGGCATTAAAGTATTCAGCTGACTAGCAACACTCCACGGAGGCATTATCAAATGAGACCCACCCATACTATGGGCCCTAGGATTCATCTTCCTATTCACCATCGGGGGCCTAACAGGGATCGTTTTAGCAAACTCTTCACTAGACATTGCTCTGCACGATACCTACTATGTAGTAGCTCACTTCCACTATGTACTATCAATAGGAGCAGTATTCGCAATTCTAGCCGGATTCACACACTGATTCCCACTATTCACCGGGTACACTCTACATTCCACATGAGCCAAAATCCACTTCGGAGTAATATTTGTAGGCGTTAACCTCACCTTCTTCCCACAACACTTCCTTGGCCTAGCTGGCATGCCACGTCGATACTCAGACTACCCAGACGCCTACACACTATGAAACACCATCTCATCAGTAGGTTCCCTAATCTCTATAACAGCCGTAATCATGCTAGTATTCATCATCTGAGAAGCCTTCGCATCCAAACGCAAAGCTTTCCAACC
Source organism: Prinia subflava (assembly GCF_021018805.1). Lineage (NCBI taxonomy): Eukaryota > Metazoa > Chordata > Aves > Passeriformes > Cisticolidae > Prinia > Prinia subflava. The sequence goes on along the minus strand of NW_026960923.1, from coordinate 24,037 downwards.
AGAACTTACAAGCACAAATATCGAATGAATCTACGGTTGCCCACCCCCATTCCACACCTTTGAAGAACCAGCCTTTGTCCAAGTACAAGAAAGGAAGGACTCGAACCCTCATATGTTGGTTTCAAGCCAACCGCATAAAACCACTTATGCTTCTTTCTCATAGAGACGCTAGTAAAACGATTACATAGCCTTGTCAAGGCTATATTGCAGGTGAAAACCCTGTGCGCCTCAAAATATGGCCAACCACTCACAACTTAATTTCCAAGACGCCTCATCACCAATTATAGAAGAACTGATACAATTCCACGACCACGCCATAATAGTGGCCCTAGCCATCTGCAGCTTGGTCCTCTATCTACTGACTCTAATACTAACAGGTAAACTCTCATCAAATACAGTTGATGCACAGGCGATCGAACTAGTATGAACAATCCTACCAGCCATAGTACTAATCACCCTAGCCCTGCCATCCCTGCGCATCCTATACATGATGGATGAAGTCAACCAACCAGACCTCACTCTAAAAGCCATTGGACACCAATGGTACTGATCCTACGAGTACACCGACTTCAAAGACCTAACATTCGACTCCTACATAACACCAACATCAGAGCTCCCACTAGGACACTTTCGACTTCTAGAAGTAGACCACCGTGTTATCGTCCCAATAAACTCTACCATCCGAGTTATTGTCACCGCTGACGACGTCCTGCACTCATGAGCTGTACCAAGCCTAGGCGTCAAAACGGATGCAATCCCAGGACGACTAAACCAAACTTCCTTCCTAGCAAACCGACCAGGAGTATTCTACGGACAATGCTCAGAGATCTGCGGAGCAAACCACAGCTTCATACCAATCGTAGTAGAGTCCACACCACTTGACAACTTCGAAAACTGATCTTCTCTACTATCTTCCTAATCATTAAGAAGCTATGAAACAGCGTTAGCCTTTTAAGCTAGAGAAAGAGGGACGCTAACCCTCCTTAATGACATGCCACAACTCAACCCAAATCCATGATTTTTTATCATACTAACCTCATGACTAACATTTTCAATAATCATCCAACCTAAAATCCTATCCATAACATCCCCAAACCCACCACTCAACAAGACCACTACCACCACCCCTACTACCCCATGAACTTGACCATGAACCTAAGTTTCTTCGACCAATTCTCAAGTCCATCCCTACTGGGCATTCCACTAATCCTCATCTCAATCACTTTCCCAGCCCTACTACTACCGTCACAAAACAACCGCTGGGTGACGAGCCGTCTATCCACCCTACAACTATGAGCGGTCAACCTCATCACAAAGCAACTAATAATACCACTGAACAAAAAAGGACACAAATGAGCCCTAATCCTAACCTCATTAATGGTATTCCTCCTACTAATCAACCTTCTAGGCCTATTGCCCTACACATTCACTCCAACCACCCAACTATCCATGAGCCTAGCCCTAGCCTTCCCACTATGACTAGCCACCCTCCTCACAGGGTTACGCAACCAACCTTCAACTACCCTAGGGCACCTGCTACCAGAAGGCACTCCAACACCGCTGATCCCAGCACTGGTCTTAATTGAAACAACAAGCCTTCTAATTCGTCCTATTGCGCTAGGAGTACGACTAACAGCCAACCTCACAGCAGGACACCTTTTAATCCAACTTATTTCTACCGCCACGATCGCCTTACTATCGACCATACCTATGGTCTCCCTACTAACATTCCTAATCCTGCTGCTACTAACCATCCTGGAAGTAGCCGTAGCCATGATCCAGGCCTACGTCTTTGTCCTCCTACTCAGCCTCTACCTCCAAGAAAACATCTAACACAATGGCACACCAAGCACACTCCTACCACATAGTAGATCCAAGCCCATGACCCATCTTCGGAGCAGCCGCCGCCCTACTAACCACGTCCGGCCTAACCATATGATTCCACTACCACTCCCCACAACTACTTGCCATTGGCCTATTATCAACCACCCTAGTCATATTCCAATGATGACGAGACATTGTACGCGAAAGCACATTCCAAGGTCACCACACTCCCACCGTCCAAAAAGGGCTACGATACGGCATAGTCCTGTTCATCACATCAGAAGCTTTCTTCTTCCTAGGCTTCTTCTGAGCCTTCTTCCACTCAAGCCTAGCCCCAACCCCAGAACTAGGAGGACAATGACCACCAGCAGGAATCAAACCCTTGAACCCCATAGAAGTACCGCTACTAAACACTGCCATCCTACTAGCTTCAGGAATCACCGTCACATGAGCCCATCACGCTATCATAGAGGCCCGCCGAAAACAAGCAATCTATGCTCTCACCTTAACTGTCCTCCTAGGATTCTACTTTACCGCACTACAAGCCATAGAATACTACGAAGCTCCCTTCTCCATCGCAGACGGAGTATACGGGTCTACCTTCTTCGTAGCCACTGGATTTCACGGCCTACACGTAATCATTGGCTCCACATTCCTCCTAATCTGCCTCCTACGCCTCATTAAATTCCACTTTACACCAAACCATCACTTTGGTTTCGAAGCAGCAGCCTGATACTGACACTTTGTAGACGTCGTATGACTATTCCTATATATCTCTATTTACTGATGAGGATCCTGCTCTTCTAGTATACTAATTACAATCGACTTCCAATCCTTAAAATCTGGTTCAAACCCAGAGAAGAGCAATAAACATAATCACATTTATAATCACCCTATCCATAACCCTAAGCATCGCCCTAACCATACTAAACCTATGACTGGCCCAAACGAACCCAGACTCAGAAAAACTATCCCCATACGAATGCGGCTTTGACCCATTAGGATCCGCTCGACTACCATTCTCCATTCGATTCTTCCTAGTAGCAATCCTATTCCTACTGTTCGACCTAGAAATTGCCCTACTCCTACCTCTTCCATGAGCCACCCAACTCCAAGCCCCAACCACTACACTAACATGAGCCTCAGTCCTTATCCTACTCCTCACCCTAGGTCTAGTGTACGAATGAACCCAAGGAGGGCTAGAATGGGCCGAATAACAGAAAGTTAGTCTAACCAAGACAGTTGATTTCGACTCAACAGATTATAGCCACAACCCTATAACTTTCTTAATGACCCTCCTACACCTAAGCTTCTACTCAGCCTTCTCCCTAAGCGCCTTAGGCCTAGCCTTCCACCGAACCCACCTAATCTCAGCCTTACTATGCTTAGAGGGCATGATATTGTCTATATATGTAGCCCTGTCAATATGACCCATCCAAACACAAATAACATCCGCCACCATACTACCAATACTTATACTAACATTCTCAGCCTGCGAAGCAGGAACGGGGCTCGCCCTACTAGTAGCCTCAACACGCACCCACGGTTCAGACCACCTCCACAACTTTAACCTCCTAAAATGCTAAAAATCATCATACCAACTATTATACTCCTTCCCATGACCATATCCTCACCCAGCAAGTACCTTTGGGCTAATACCACAACACACAGCATATTAATTGCCGCCATTAGCCTACAGCTATTCACCCCAACATACTACCCAAACAAAAACCTATCTCACTGGACTGCTATCGACCAAATCTCTTCACCACTACTAGTCCTATCATGTTGACTCCTGCCTCTGATGCTAATGGCAAGTCAAAACCATCTAGAACAAGAACCAACCAACCGCAAACGAATCTTCATCACAACAATCATTCTAGCTCAACTATTCATCCTATCAGCCTTCTCAGCCTCGGAACTCATACTATTCTACATTGCTTTTGAAGCAACCCTAATCCCCACATTAATCCTCATCACCCGATGAGGAAACCAACCAGAACGACTTAAAGCCGGAATCTACCTACTGTTCTACACGCTTGCCAGCTCACTCCCCCTACTAATCGCCATCCTGCACCTACACAACCAAACTGGCACATTATACTTCCCAATACTTAAACTATCCCACCCAACCATCACACACTCCTGAACGGGCCTAGCAGCCAGCTTAGCCCTTCTCGTAGCATTCATGGTCAAAGCTCCACTATACGGACTACACCTATGACTGCCTAAAGCTCATGTAGAGGCCCCAATTGCCGGCTCAATGCTTCTCGCAGCCCTGCTCTTAAAACTGGGAGGCTACGGCATCATACGAGTCACTATCCTAGTAAACCCATCCCTAAACAACCTGCACTACCCATTCATCACCCTCTCTCTATGGGGAGCGCTCATAACTAGTGCCATCTGCCTACGACAAATCGACCTAAAGTCACTAATCGCTTACTCATCAGTAAGCCACATAGGCCTTGTCATCGCCGCAACTATAATCCAAACCCAATGAGCATTCTCAGGAGCAATGATCCTAATAATTTCACACGGACTAACCTCATCCATACTATTCTGCCTAGCCAACACAAACTACGAACGCACCCACAGCCGAATTCTACTACTAACACGAGGCATCCAGCCCCTACTCCCATTAATAGCCATCTGATGACTTTTAGCCAACCTAACAAACATGGCACTACCCCCCACAACTAACCTTATAGCAGAACTAACCATTGTAATCGCCCTGTTCAACTGATCCTCCCTAACAATCATCCTAACAGGCATTGCAATCCTCCTAACTGCCTCATACACCCTATACATACTAACAATGACACAACGAGGAGCACTCCCATCCCACATCACATCAATCCAAAACTCCTCCACACGAGAGCATCTTCTTATAGCCCTACACATAATCCCAATAGCCCTCCTCATCTTAAAGCCAGAGCTAATCTCCGGCATCCCAGTATGCAAGTATAGTTTCAACCCAAACATTAGACCGTGACTCTAAAGATAGAAGTTAAAACCTTCTTACCTGCCGAGGGGAGGTTTAACCAACAAGAACTGCTAATTCTTGCATCTGAGTCTAAAACCTCAGCCCCCTTACTTTCAAAGGATAATAGCAATCCAATGGTCTTAGGAACCACGTATCTTGGTGCAAATCCAAGTGAAAGTAATGGACCTACCACTAACCCTAAACACATTCACACTATTAACCCTAACAACCCTAACTACTCCAATCATTTTCCCACTATTATCAGACAGCCTCAAAAACACTCCCAACACCATCACACAAACAGTCAAAGCCTCATTTCTAATCAGCTTAGTCCCAATAACAATCCACATCCACTCAGGTATGGAAGGCCTGGTCTCCTCATGAGAATGAAAATTCATCATAAACTTCAAAATCCCAATCAGCCTTAAACTAGACTTTTACTCCCTTACATTCTTCCCAATTGCCCTATTCGTGTCATGGTCAATCCTGCAATTCGCAACATGATACATGGCCTCAGACCCACACATCACAAAATTCTTCACCTTCCTCCTACTGTTCCTAATTACCATGCTAATCCTAATCATCGCCAATAACCTATTTGTCCTGTTCATTGGATGAGAAGGAGTAGGGATCATATCCTTCCTCCTGATCAGCTGATGACACGGACGAGCAGAAGCCAACACCGCCGCCCTACAAGCAGTGCTTTACAACCGAATCGGAGACATTGGCCTCATCCTTTGCATAGCATGACTAGCCTATACCATAAACACCTGAGAACTCCAACAATTCCCCTCCACTTCACAGACCCCAACCTTACCCCTCCTAGGGCTGATCCTGGCAGCAACAGGCAAATCCGCTCAATTTGGATTACACCCATGACTCCCATCCGCAATAGAAGGCCCAACCCCAGTCTCAGCCTTACTACACTCAAGCACTATAGTAGTGGCCGGAATCTTCCTACTAATCCGAACCCACCCACTATTCCACAACAACCAAACAGCCCTCTCTCTCTGCCTTTGCCTGGGAGCCCTCTCCACCCTATTTGCAGCCACATGTGCCCTCACACAGAACGACATCAAAAAAATTATCGCCTTCTCCACCTCAAGTCAGCTAGGCCTAATAATAGTCACTATTGGATTAAACCTTCCACAACTAGCCTTCCTACACATCTCAACCCACGCATTCTTCAAGGCCATGCTATTCCTCTGCTCAGGCTCCATCATCCACAGCCTCAACGGAGAACAAGACATCCGAAAAATAGGAGGCCTCCAAAAAATGCTCCCAACAACCACCTCATGTCTCACTATCGGTAACCTAGCACTAATAGGAACCCCATTCCTAGCAGGATTTTACTCAAAGGACCAAATCATCGAAAACCTAAACACCTCATACCTAAACTCATGAGCCCTGCTCCTAACCCTGCTAGCCACATCATTCACCGCGGTCTATACAATCCGCATGACCGTTCTAGTCCAAAGCGGCTTCACCCGAATCCCTCCCCTAACCTCAATAAACGAAAACAACCCTGCAGTAATCCGCCCAATCACCCGACTAGCACTAGGAAGCATCACAGCTGGTTTAATCATTACCTCATACATCCTACCAACAAAAACACCACCCACAACCATACCCACATCAATCAAAATAACGGCCCTAGTAGTAACAGCCCTAGGAATCGCCCTAGCACTCGAACTATCAAAAATAGCCCAAACCCTAATCCTGACCAAACAAAACCCATTCTACAACTTCTCAATCTCCCTAGGCTATTTCAACCTACTAACCCACCGATCAAGCGTAACAAACCTATTATCAGGAGGACAAAACATCGCCTCACACCTCATAGACCTTTCCTGATACAAGCTATTAGGCCCAGAAGGCCTAGCCAATATGCAGTCAACAACATCCAAAACCGCTACCACATTCCACCAAGGCCTAATCAAAGCCTACCTAGGGTCCTTTGCCCTATCCATCCTAATCATCATTATTTCCACATACAGAAAACTTAATGGCCCCAAATCTTCGTAAAAACCACCCCCTACTAAAAGTCATCAACGACGCCCTAATTGACCTACCAACACCATCAAATATCTCATCATGATGAAACTTTGGATCCCTACTGGGTGTTTGCCTAGCCACACAAATCGTCACAGGACTACTGCTAGCCATACACTACACAGCAGACACCTCCCTAGCCTTCTCCTCCGTCACCCACATATGCCGAGACGTCCAATTCGGCTGACTAATCCGAAACCTCCACGCAAACGGAGCTTCATTCTTCTTCATCTGCATCTACCTTCACATCGGCCGAGGCTTCTACTACGGCTCATACTTAAACAAAGAAACCTGAAACGTAGGGGTCATCCTCCTACTCACCCTCATAGCAACAGCCTTCGTAGGATACGTCCTGCCATGAGGACAAATATCATTCTGAGGAGCCACAGTCATCACGAACCTATTCTCAGCCATCCCCTACATCGGACAAACACTAGTTGAATGAGCATGAGGCGGATTCTCAGTAGACAACCCCACACTCACTCGATTCTTCGCTATCCACTTCCTACTACCATTCGTCATTGTAGGATTAACACTAGTCCACCTCACCCTCCTACACGAAACCGGATCAAACAATCCACTAGGTATCCCATCAGACTGCGACAAAATCCCATTCCACCCCTACTACTCCACAAAAGACATCGTAGGGTTCGCACTAATATTTATCCCCCTCGCCAGCCTAGCTCTATTCTTACCCAACCTGCTAGGAGACCCAGAAAACTTCACACCAGCCAACCCACTAGCCACACCCCCTCACATCAAACCCGAATGATACTTCCTATTCGCCTACGCCATCCTACGATCCATCCCAAACAAACTAGGAGGAGTCCTGGCCCTAGCCGCCTCCGTCCTAGTACTATTTCTCATGCCCCTCCTGCACACATCCAAACTACGTTCAATAACATTCCGCCCACTGTCACAAATTCTGTTTTGAACACTAGTAGCAAACCTTCTAGTACTAACCTGAGTAGGCAGCCAGCCAGTTGAACACCCATTCATCATCATTGGCCAACTAGCCTCATTTACCTACTTCACTATCATTCTAGTCCTCTTCCCAATTGTTTCCATCGTAGAAAACAAAATACTCAAACTCTAATACTCTAATAGTTTATTAAAACATTGGTCTTGTAAGCCAAAGATTGAAGACTCAACCTCTTCTTAGAGTTTCCCCCCCCCCCCTCCAAAAATTTTCGGCCGCGCCGGAAAGAATTAAAGAAAAGGGCCCCTCCAAAAATTTTCGGCCGCGCCGGAAAGAATTAAAGAAAAGGCCCCCCCCCCCCTTACCCCCCCCGCGGCTTTTTCATATTACTTAAGGTATGTATTGCGCCACATTAATTTATTATCCCCATCAGGCACTACATTAATGTAGGATATTCCACCCAAAGACCAACCTCACCTCCAACCCCCGCCCAACATTTTCTCCAAATAGATAATGTGCGAGCAGTCACACCACCCCCCCATTTTTGCTTCAGGTACCATCACACCCAGCTAACCCGACCAACATCACACTACAAGCGTCACCCGAGATCGACAGTCTCTACAACGTACCTAACAACCAGCCCCGGATACGAGGGAATGTCCCAGCGCACCTTTGAATTCACGAGGTCATACAATTCGCCCACCTCCTAAAGCAAGCCTCTCGACCAACAGCTTTCAAGCGCTCACAAGCCAGAGAACCTGGTTATCTATTAACCGTGCTCCTCACGAGAACCGAGCTACTCAACGTCAGTTATACCCACGTCCCTTGTCTTGAGCCCATACTTTCCCTCTTACCCTCGAGGCCCTACTTGCTCTTTTGCGCCACCCGTGGTAACTTCAGGACCATAAACTGCCTCGCCCTCTCTACTTGCTCTTCACAGATACAAGTGCTGGGGATGGACGCTCCTCATTTCCTCTCGTTATCGCGACATTTCCTTTCTCTTTCTCTTCTCTTCTTCTGGGGGCGTCTTCAATATGCCCTTCCAGTGCGTAGCAGGAGATATCTTCCTCTTGACGTGAGCATCACATTACCGGCGAGCTACCTGCCGACCACCTGTAAGCCCATAGTGTCATGGTTGAAGGATAAGGTCGTCGCAAACTTGACACTGATGCACTTTAGCCTCATTCATGAAACCCGCGCTTTTTACCTCTTAAGCCATTGAATAATGCAATGGTCACCGGACATAACTATTTTATTCTCACTTTGCTGAGACTTATACCTAAACCCATCATTTCACCCCCAAAATTTATTCACTTCATTTTTTATCGTGTAATTTTCATCAAAACAAACAAATAATTAACTATATATCCCTATATTATTCATGCAACCAAATTACACACCCCCCCACAACCTCAGAAAGAAAGGAATTAAACCTCCATCACCAACTCCCAAAGCTGGCATTTTAGACTAAACTACTTTCTGACACAACCCTAGACAGCCCGAATAGCCCCCCGAGACAACCCCCGCACAAGCTCTAGAACCACAAACAAAGTTAACAACAACCCCCATCCACCCACCAAGAACAACCCAACCCCACACGAATAAAACATAGCCACCCCACTAAAATCCAACCGTCCTACCAATAAACCACCACTATCAACCGTCCCCCCATCAACTAAAACCACAGAAGTACCTAGCACAACAGCACCAGCTCCAACAACTAACCCAATCCCCAATCCATACCCAACAACCCCCCAATCTACCCAAGCCTCAGGATAAGGATCCGCCGCCAATGAAACCGAATAAACAAACACCACCAACATCCCCCCCAAATACACTATAACAAGCACCAAAGACATGAAAGAAGCACCCAAACTAACCAACCAACCACAGCCAGCAATAGACGCCACGACCAACCCAACCACTCCATAATAAGGGGATGGATTAGAAGCAACCGCCAGCCCACCCAGAACAAAACAAAGCCCTATAAACAGAACAAACTTCATCATAATTCCCGCCCAGCCTCTACCTGGGATCTGCAGCCTGAAAAACTGCCGTTATCCTTTAACTACAGGAACTACTCCATTCAACATCACCACCAACATCACTTTTTATACTTCATTTTCACCATACCAACTATTCCCCCCCCCCCCTTACCCCCCCCGCGGCTTTTTCATATTACTTAAGGTATGTATTGCGCCACATTAATTTATTATCCCCATCAGGCACTACATTAATGTAGGATATTCCACCCAAAGACCAACCTCACCTCCAACCCCCGCCCAACATTTTCTCCAAATAGATAATGTGCGAGCAGTCACACCACCCCCCCATTTTTGCTTCAGGTACCATCACACCCAGCTAACCCGACCAACATCACACTACAAGCGTCACCCGAGATCGACAGTCTCTACAACGTACCTAACAACCAGCCCCGGATACGAGGGAATGTCCCAGCGCACCTTTGAATTCACGAGGTCATACAATTCGCCCACCTCCTAAAGCAAGCCTCTCGACCAACAGCTTTCAAGCGCTCACAAGCCAGAGAACCTGGTTATCTATTAACCGTGCTCCTCACGAGAACCGAGCTACTCAACGTCAGTTATACCCACGTCCCTTGTCTTGAGCCCATACTTTCCCTCTTACCCTCGAGGCCCTACTTGCTCTTTTGCGCCACCCGTGGTAACTTCAGGACCATAAACTGCCTCGCCCTCTCTACTTGCTCTTCACAGATACAAGTGCTGGGGATGGACGCTCCTCATTTCCTCTCGTTATCGCGACATTTCCTTTCTCTTTCTCTTCTCTTCTTCTGGGGGCGTCTTCAATATGCCCTTCCAGTGCGTAGCAGGAGATATCTTCCTCTTGACGTGAGCATCACATTACCGGCGAGCTACCTGCCGACCACCTGTAAGCCCATAGTGTCATGGTTGAAGGATAAGGTCGTCGCAAACTTGACACTGATGCACTTTAGCCTCATTCATGAAACCCGCGCTTTTTACCTCTTAAGCCATTGAATAATGCAATGGTCACCGGACATAACTATTTTATTCTCACTTTGCTGAGACTTATACCTAAACCCATCATTTCACCCCCAAAATTTATTCACTTCATTTTTTATCGTGTAATTTTCATCAAAACAAACAAATAATTAACTATATATCCCTATATTATTCATGCAACCAAATTACACACCCACCACTACGACACTTAACCCAAACTTACCTGCCTTTTTTTGGACAAAAAACCAAACAAAAACAACACATCACCACTCACCAAACCAAACCCACCTAAGTCTTTGTAGCTTACAAAAAGCATGACACTGAAGATGTCAAGACGGCAGCCACACGCACCCAAAGACAAAAGACTTAGTCCTAACCTTACTGTTGGTTGTTGCTAAATATATACATGCAAGTATCCGCGCTCCAGTGTAGATGCCCTGGGTACCCTAAATTTAGGTCGACAGGAGCGGGTATCAGGCACACCCATCACCGTAGCCCAAAACGCCTTGCAATTGCCACACCCCCACGGGTATTCAGCAGTAATTAATATTAAGCAATGAGTGCAAACTTGACTTAGTTATAGCAAGCTAAGGGTCGGTAAATCCTGTGCCAGCCACCGCGGTCATACAGGAGACCCAAATCAACATTACTTAACGGCGTAAAGAGTGGTCACATGTTATCCAAGTAGCTAAGATTAAAAGGCAGCTGAGCCGTAGAAAGCCAAAGATGCCCATAAGGCCCCTACTTAAAGAAGATCTTAGAACAACGATTTATTGAAGCCCACGAAAGCCAGGGCCCAAACTGGGATTAGATACCCCACTATGCCTGGCCCTAAATCTTGATGCTCGATCTTACCGGAGCATCCGCCCGAGAACTACGAGCACAAACGCTTAAAACTCTAAGGACTTGGCGGTGCCCCAAACCCACCTAGAGGAGCCTGTTCTATAATCGATGATCCACGATACACCTTACCATTCCTTGCAACAGTTCAGCCTATATACCGCCGTCGCCAGCCCACCCACCCTGAAGGACCAACAGTGGACGCAATAGCCCTACAACGCTAATACGACAGGTCAAGGTATAGCCTATGGAATGGGAGCAATGGGCTACATTTTCTAGACTAGAACATACGGCAAAGGGACATGAAACTATCCCTGGAAGGCGGATTTAGCAGTAAAGAGAGACAATCGAGCCCTCTTTAAGCCGGCTCTGGGACACGTACATACCGCCCGTCACCCTCCTCAAAAGCGACCCCCCCCCCCCATAAATTAATAAGTTGATCAGCCAAAGAGGAGGTAAGTCGTAACAAGGTAAGTGTACCGGAAGGTGCACTTAGAACACCAAGACGTAGCCTTAAATTAAAGCACTCAGCTTACACCTGAGAGATATCTGCTAACATCAGATCGTCTTGAATGCCAAACTCTAGCCCAACCTACATGACCCGGAATAACAAAGCTACTTCCAACACCCAACTAAAGCATTTATTAGTCCCAGTATAGGCGATAGAAAAGACACCATTGGAGCGATAGAGACCACGTACCGTAAGGGAAAGATGAAATAGCAATGAAAACTAAGCTAAAAACAGCAAAGATCAACCCTTGTACCTTTTGCATCATGGTCTAGCAAGAAAAACCAAGCAAAATGAATTTAAGTTTGCCACCCCGAAACCCAAGCGAGCTACTTGCGAGCAGCTATTATGAGCGAACCCGTCTCTGTTGCAAAAGAGTGGGATGACTTGCTAGTAGAGGTGAAAAGCCAATCGAGCTGGGTGATAGCTGGTTGCCTGTGAAATGAATCTTAGTTCACTCTTAATTCTTCTCCAAGGAACCTACAAACCCCAATGAAGCGAATTAAGGGCTATTTAAAGGAGGTACAGCTCCTTTAAAAAAGAATACAATCTCCACGAGCGGATAAACAACAAACCTGCAAAACCTACTGTGGGCCTTTAAGCAGCCATCAACAAAGAGTGCGTTAAAGCTCTGCACCTTAAAAATATAAAAACCACGTGACTCCCTCCCCACTAACGGGCTAACCTATAGAACAATAGGAGAATTAATGCTAGAATGAGTAACCAGGGTCCTCCCTCTTAGACGCAAGCTTACATCAGTACATTATTAACAAGCCACCAATATACGACAAATCAAACAAGCAGAGTATTAAACACTTTGTTAACCCGACATAGGAGCGTCCATTAAGAAAGATTAAAACCTGTAAAAGGAACTAGGCAAACCCGTCAAGGCCCGACTGTTTACCAAAAACATAGCCTTCAGCCAACCCACAGACAAGTATTGAAGGTGATGCCTGCCCGGTGACTATGTTCAACGGCCGCGGTATCCTAACCGTGCAAAGGTAGCGCAATCAATTGTCCCATAAATCGGGACCCGTATGAATGGCTAAACGAGGTCTTAACTGTCTCTTACAGGCAATCGGTGAAATTGATCTCCCTGTGCAAAAGCAGGGATAAACCCATAAGACGAGAAGACCCTGTGGAACTTTAAAAACAGCAACCACCCCAAAATACATACACCCCCACCCCGGGCTTACTTATCCATTGGGACGATGGTCTGCATTTTTTCGGTTGGGGCGACCTTGGAGCAAAACAAAACCTCCAAACATGGGACAACACCTCCAGACTAAGAGCCACTACTCAAAGTGCTAATAGCCACCAGATCCAATATAATTGATCAATGGACCAAGCTACCCCAGGGATAACAGCGCAATCTCCTCCGAGAGTCCATATCGACGGGGAGGTTTACGACCTCGATGTTGGATCAGGACATCCTAGTGGTGCAGCCGCTACTAAGGGTTCGTTTGTTCAACGATTAACAGTCCTACGTGATCTGAGTTCAGACCGGAGTAATCCAGGTCGGTTTCTATCTATGAACAACTCTTCCCAGTACGAAAGGATAGGAAAAGTGGGGCCAATACCACAAGCAAGCCCCCGCCTTAAGTAATGAAACCAACTAAATTACGAAAAGCTATCACACCCACCCACGTCCTAGAAAAGGACAAGCTAGCGTGGCAGAGCTCGGCAAATGCAAAAGGCTTAAGTCCTTTAACTCAGAGGTTCAAATCCTCTCCCTAGCTTACCAACCCCCATATGACCAACTACCCACTTCTAACCAGCCTAATCATAGCCACTTCCTATGCCCTCCCCATTCTAATTGCAGTAGCCTTCCTCACACTAGTAGAACGTAAAATCCTAAGTTACATGCAAGGACGAAAGGGCCCAAATGTCGTAGGCCCATTCGGACTACTACAACCCTTGGCAGACGGGGTGAAACTATTCATCAAAGAACCGATCCGCCCATCAACATCTTCCCCAATCCTATTCACCACAACTCCAATACTAGCCCTTCTCCTAGCGATTTCAATTTGAACCCCACTCCCACTACCATTCTCTCTCGCAGACCTCAACCTAGGCCTACTCTTTCTCCTAGCCATATCTAGCCTAGCCGTATACTCTATTCTATGATCAGGATGAGCCTCCAACTCAAAATATGCCCTAATTGGAGCACTACGAGCAGTAGCCCAAACCATCTCGTATGAAGTCACCCTAGCAATTATCCTACTCTCCATCATCCTACTCAGCGGAAATTACAACCTAAGCACTCTCGCAACCACCCAAGAACCCCTGTACCTTATCTTCTCATGCTGGCCACTAGCCATAATATGATACGTATCCACACTAGCCGAGACAAACCGAGCCCCATTTGACCTTACAGAGGGGGAGTCAGAACTAGTCTCTGGCTTCAACGTGGAATATGCAGCAGGACCATTCGCTTTATTCTTCCTAGCCGAATACGCCAACATCATGCTAATAAACACACTAACTACCATCTTATTCTTCAACCCAAGCTTCCTAAACCCTCCGCAAGAACTATTCCCTGTGATTCTAGCCACAAAAGTCCTCCTACTATCTGCTGGTTTCCTATGAGTCCGTGCTTCATATCCGCGCTTCCGATACGACCAGCTAATACACCTTCTATGAAAAAACTTCCTCCCACTCACACTGGCGATATGCTTGTGACACACCAGCATATCAATCTGTTACGCTGGACTTCCCCCCTACCTAAGAACCATAAAAGGAAATGTGCCTGAACGTCCCAAAGGGTCACTATGATAAAGTGAACATAGAGGTATACCAGCCCTCTCATTTCCTAACTTAGAAAAACAGGAATCGAACCTGCACTAAAGGGATCAAAACCCTCCATACTCCCATTATATTACTTTCTAGTAGGGTCAGCTAACAAAGCTATCGGGCCCATACCCCGAAAATGATGGTTTAACCCCTTCCCCTACTAATGAACCCACAAGCAAAATTAATTTTCGCAATCAGCCTGTTTATAGGGACTGCCATCACAATCTCGAGCAACCACTGAATAATAGCCTGGGCCGGCCTTGAAATCAACACCCTAGCAATCCTGCCACTGATCTCAAAATCCCACCATCCACGAGCCATTGAAGCCGCAACCAAGTACTTCCTTACCCAAGCAACTGCCTCCGCACTAGTCTTATTTTCCAGCATAACCAATGCATGGCACACCGGACAATGGGACATCACCCAACTAACCCATCCAATATCGTGCCTCATCCTAACCTCCGCCCTAGCAATAAAACTAGGACTAGTCCCATTTCATTTCTGATTCCCAGAAGTCCTCCAAGGGTCCCCACTTACCACAGGCCTCCTCCTATCAACAATGATAAAATTACCCCCTATCTCACTGCTATTCATAACATCACCCTCACTAAACCCTACTCTGCTAGCCTGCATAGCAATCATATCTGCCGCTCTGGGAGGATGAATAGGACTAAACCAAACACAAATCCGAAAAATCCTAGCCTTCTCCTCCATCTCCCATCTAGGATGGATAACAATCATTATCTCGTACAACCCTAAACTAACCTTACTTAATTTTTACCTCTACACACTAATAACAATAGCAGTATTCCTAACTTTAAACACAATTAAAGTCTCAAAACTATCAACCCTAATAACTGCATGGACAAAGGTACCAGCACTAAACGCCATACTACTACTAACAATACTCTCTATAGCAGGACTGCCCCCATTAACAGGTTTCCTCCCAAAATGACTTATCATCCAAGAGCTAACTAAACAAGACATAATCCCAATAGCAACTTCAATCTCCCTCCTATCACTCCTAAGCCTATTCTTCTATCTTCGCCTAGCATACTGTGCAACAATCACACTACCCCCACACACCACCAACCACATTAAACAATGACATACTAACAAACCAACCAGCACCTTAATTGCCATCCTAATCACCATATCAACTGCACTCCTACCGGTTTCACCACTAATCACCACTATTATTTAAGAAACTTAGGATCACTTAAACCGAAGGCCTTCAAAGCCTTAAACAAGAGTTAAACCCTCTTAGTTTCTGCTAAGATCCGCAGGATGCTACCCCACATCTCCTGAATGCAACCCAGGTACTTTAATTAAGCTAGGACCTTACAACCCAACTAGGTAGATGGGCTTCGATCCCACAACAATATAGTTAACAGCTACATGCCCTAACCAACAGGCTTCTACCTAAGACTTCGGCGCAATCAATACGCATCTGCGAGTTTGCAACCCGCCGTGAATTTCACCACAAAGCCGATAAGAAGAGGAATTGAACCTCTGTAAAAAGGACTACAGCCTAACGCTTATACACTCAGCCATCTTACCTGTGACATTCATTAACCGATGATTATTCTCAACCAACCACAAAGATATCGGTACCCTATACCTAATTTTCGGCGCATGGGCCGGAATAGTGGGCACCTCACTAAGCCTTCTCATCCGAGCAGAACTAGGCCAACCAGGAGCCCTGCTCGGAGACGACCAAATCTACAACGTGATCGTTACAGCACATGCTTTCGTAATAATCTTCTTTATAGTTATACCAATTATGATCGGGGGCTTCGGCAACTGACTAGTCCCCCTAATAATTGGGGCCCCAGACATAGCATTCCCACGAATGAACAACATAAGCTTCTGACTTCTACCACCCTCTTTCCTCCTTCTCCTGGCTTCCTCCACAGTCGAGGCAGGAGCAGGTACGGGCTGAACAGTGTACCCCCCATTAGCCGGCAACTTAGCCCATGCTGGAGCTTCAGTTGACCTAGCCATCTTCTCCCTTCACCTAGCTGGAATCTCATCAATTCTGGGCGCAATCAACTTTATCACCACAGCAATTAACATAAAACCACCAGCCCTCTCCCAATACCAAACCCCCCTATTTGTCTGATCAGTACTTATCACAGCAGTCCTACTGCTTCTCTCCCTCCCTGTACTCGCTGCCGGAATCACTATACTACTAACCGACCGCAACCTAAATACCACTTTCTTTGACCCGGCAGGAGGAGGAGACCCAGTACTTTATCAACACCTATTCTGATTCTTCGGACACCCTGAAGTCTACATCCTCATTCTACCAGGATTCGGAATCATCTCCCACGTCGTAACCTACTACTCAGGAAAAAAAGAACCTTTCGGTTATATAGGAATGGTATGAGCTATACTTTCCATCGGGTTCCTAGGATTTATCGTTTGGGCCCACCATATATTCACAGTAGGCATGGACGTAGACACCCGAGCATACTTCACATCAGCCACTATAATCATCGCCATCCCAACTGGCATTAAAGTATTCAGCTGACTAGCAACACTCCACGGAGGCATTATCAAATGAGACCCACCCATACTATGGGCCCTAGGATTCATCTTCCTATTCACCATCGGGGGCCTAACAGGGATCGTTTTAGCAAACTCTTCACTAGACATTGCTCTGCACGATACCTACTATGTAGTAGCTCACTTCCACTATGTACTATCAATAGGAGCAGTATTCGCAATTCTAGCCGGATTCACACACTGATTCCCACTATTCACCGGGTACACTCTACATTCCACATGAGCCAAAATCCACTTCGGAGTAATATTTGTAGGCGTTAACCTCACCTTCTTCCCACAACACTTCCTTGGCCTAGCTGGCATGCCACGTCGATACTCAGACTACCCAGACGCCTACACACTATGAAACACCATCTCATCAGTAGGTTCCCTAATCTCTATAACAGCCGTAATCATGCTAGTATTCATCATCTGAGAAGCCTTCGCATCCAAACGCAAAGCTTTCCAACCAGAACTTACAAGCACAAATATCGAATGAATCTACGGTTGCCCACCCCCATTCCACACCTTTGAAGAACCAGCCTTTGTCCAAGTACAAGAAAGGAAGGACTCGAACCCTCATATGTTGGTTTCAAGCCAACCGCATAAAACCACTTATGCTTCTTTCTCATAGAGACGCTAGTAAAACGATTACATAGCCTTGTCAAGGCTATATTGCAGGTGAAAACCCTGTGCGCCTCAAAATATGGCCAACCACTCACAACTTAATTTCCAAGACGCCTCATCACCAATTATAGAAGAACTGATACAATTCCACGACCACGCCATAATAGTGGCCCTAGCCATCTGCAGCTTGGTCCTCTATCTACTGACTCTAATACTAACAGGTAAACTCTCATCAAATACAGTTGATGCACAGGCGATCGAACTAGTATGAACAATCCTACCAGCCATAGTACTAATCACCCTAGCCCTGCCATCCCTGCGCATCCTATACATGATGGATGAAGTCAACCAACCAGACCTCACTCTAAAAGCCATTGGACACCAATGGTACTGATCCTACGAGTACACCGACTTCAAAGACCTAACATTCGACTCCTACATAACACCAACATCAGAGCTCCCACTAGGACACTTTCGACTTCTAGAAGTAGACCACCGTGTTATCGTCCCAATAAACTCTACCATCCGAGTTATTGTCACCGCTGACGACGTCCTGCACTCATGAGCTGTACCAAGCCTAGGCGTCAAAACGGATGCAATCCCAGGACGACTAAACCAAACTTCCTTCCTAGCAAACCGACCAGGAGTATTCTACGGACAATGCTCAGAGATCTGCGGAGCAAACCACAGCTTCATACCAATCGTAGTAGAGTCCACACCACTTGACAACTTCGAAAACTGATCTTCTCTACTATCTTCCTAATCATTAAGAAGCTATGAAACAGCGTTAGCCTTTTAAGCTAGAGAAAGAGGGACGCTAACCCTCCTTAATGACATGCCACAACTCAACCCAAATCCATGATTTTTTATCATACTAACCTCATGACTAACATTTTCAATAATCATCCAACCTAAAATCCTATCCATAACATCCCCAAACCCACCACTCAACAAGACCACTACCACCACCCCTACTACCCCATGAACTTGACCATGAACCTAAGTTTCTTCGACCAATTCTCAAGTCCATCCCTACTGGGCATTCCACTAATCCTCATCTCAATCACTTTCCCAGCCCTACTACTACCGTCACAAAACAACCGCTGGGTGACGAGCCGTCTATCCACCCTACAACTATGAGCGGTCAACCTCATCACAAAGCAACTAATAATACCACTGAACAAAAAAGGACACAAATGAGCCCTAATCCTAACCTCATTAATGGTATTCCTCCTACTAATCAACCTTCTAGGCCTATTGCCCTACACATTCACTCCAACCACCCAACTATCCATGAGCCTAGCCCTAGCCTTCCCACTATGACTAGCCACCCTCCTCACAGGGTTACGCAACCAACCTTCAACTACCCTAGGGCACCTGCTACCAGAAGGCACTCCAACACCGCTGATCCCAGCACTGGTCTTAATTGAAACAACAAGCCTTCTAATTCGTCCTATTGCGCTAGGAGTACGACTAACAGCCAACCTCACAGCAGGACACCTTTTAATCCAACTTATTTCTACCGCCACGATCGCCTTACTATCGACCATACCTATGGTCTCCCTACTAACATTCCTAATCCTGCTGCTACTAACCATCCTGGAAGTAGCCGTAGCCATGATCCAGGCCTACGTCTTTGTCCTCCTACTCAGCCTCTACCTCCAAGAAAACATCTAACACAATGGCACACCAAGCACACTCCTACCACATAGTAGATCCAAGCCCATGACCCATCTTCGGAGCAGCCGCCGCCCTACTAACCACGTCCGGCCTAACCATATGATTCCACTACCACTCCCCACAACTACTTGCCATTGGCCTATTATCAACCACCCTAGTCATATTCCAATGATGACGAGACATTGTACGCGAAAGCACATTCCAAGGTCACCACACTCCCACCGTCCAAAAAGGGCTACGATACGGCATAGTCCTGTTCATCACATCAGAAGCTTTCTTCTTCCTAGGCTTCTTCTGAGCCTTCTTCCACTCAAGCCTAGCCCCAACCCCAGAACTAGGAGGACAATGACCACCAGCAGGAATCAAACCCTTGAACCCCATAGAAGTACCGCTACTAAACACTGCCATCCTACTAGCTTCAGGAATCACCGTCACATGAGCCCATCACGCTATCATAGAGGCCCGCCGAAAACAAGCAATCTATGCTCTCACCTTAACTGTCCTCCTAGGATTCTACTTTACCGCACTACAAGCCATAGAATACTACGAAGCTCCCTTCTCCATCGCAGACGGAGTATACGGGTCTACCTTCTTCGTAGCCACTGGATTTCACGGCCTACACGTAATCATTGGCTCCACATTCCTCCTAATCTGCCTCCTACGCCTCATTAAATTCCACTTTACACCAAACCATCACTTTGGTTTCGAAGCAGCAGCCTGATACTGACACTTTGTAGACGTCGTATGACTATTCCTATATATCTCTATTTACTGATGAGGATCCTGCTCTTCTAGTATACTAATTACAATCGACTTCCAATCCTTAAAATCTGGTTCAAACCCAGAGAAGAGCAATAAACATAATCACATTTATAATCACCCTATCCATAACCCTAAGCATCGCCCTAACCATACTAAACCTATGACTGGCCCAAACGAACCCAGACTCAGAAAAACTATCCCCATACGAATGCGGCTTTGACCCATTAGGATCCGCTCGACTACCATTCTCCATTCGATTCTTCCTAGTAGCAATCCTATTCCTACTGTTCGACCTAGAAATTGCCCTACTCCTACCTCTTCCATGAGCCACCCAACTCCAAGCCCCAACCACTACACTAACATGAGCCTCAGTCCTTATCCTACTCCTCACCCTAGGTCTAGTGTACGAATGAACCCAAGGAGGGCTAGAATGGGCCGAATAACAGAAAGTTAGTCTAACCAAGACAGTTGATTTCGACTCAACAGATTATAGCCACAACCCTATAACTTTCTTAATGACCCTCCTACACCTAAGCTTCTACTCAGCCTTCTCCCTAAGCGCCTTAGGCCTAGCCTTCCACCGAACCCACCTAATCTCAGCCTTACTATGCTTAGAGGGCATGATATTGTCTATATATGTAGCCCTGTCAATATGACCCATCCAAACACAAATAACATCCGCCACCATACTACCAATACTTATACTAACATTCTCAGCCTGCGAAGCAGGAACGGGGCTCGCCCTACTAGTAGCCTCAACACGCACCCACGGTTCAGACCACCTCCACAACTTTAACCTCCTAAAATGCTAAAAATCATCATACCAACTATTATACTCCTTCCCATGACCATATCCTCACCCAGCAAGTACCTTTGGGCTAATACCACAACACACAGCATATTAATTGCCGCCATTAGCCTACAGCTATTCACCCCAACATACTACCCAAACAAAAACCTATCTCACTGGACTGCTATCGACCAAATCTCTTCACCACTACTAGTCCTATCATGTTGACTCCTGCCTCTGATGCTAATGGCAAGTCAAAACCATCTAGAACAAGAACCAACCAACCGCAAACGAATCTTCATCACAACAATCATTCTAGCTCAACTATTCATCCTATCAGCCTTCTCAGCCTCGGAACTCATACTATTCTACATTGCTTTTGAAGCAACCCTAATCCCCACATTAATCCTCATCACCCGATGAGGAAACCAACCAGAACGACTTAAAGCCGGAATCTACCTACTGTTCTACACGCTTGCCAGCTCACTCCCCCTACTAATCGCCATCCTGCACCTACACAACCAAACTGGCACATTATACTTCCCAATACTTAAACTATCCCACCCAACCATCACACACTCCTGAACGGGCCTAGCAGCCAGCTTAGCCCTTCTCGTAGCATTCATGGTCAAAGCTCCACTATACGGACTACACCTATGACTGCCTAAAGCTCATGTAGAGGCCCCAATTGCCGGCTCAATGCTTCTCGCAGCCCTGCTCTTAAAACTGGGAGGCTACGGCATCATACGAGTCACTATCCTAGTAAACCCATCCCTAAACAACCTGCACTACCCATTCATCACCCTCTCTCTATGGGGAGCGCTCATAACTAGTGCCATCTGCCTACGACAAATCGACCTAAAGTCACTAATCGCTTACTCATCAGTAAGCCACATAGGCCTTGTCATCGCCGCAACTATAATCCAAACCCAATGAGCATTCTCAGGAGCAATGATCCTAATAATTTCACACGGACTAACCTCATCCATACTATTCTGCCTAGCCAACACAAACTACGAACGCACCCACAGCCGAATTCTACTACTAACACGAGGCATCCAGCCCCTACTCCCATTAATAGCCATCTGATGACTTTTAGCCAACCTAACAAACATGGCACTACCCCCCACAACTAACCTTATAGCAGAACTAACCATTGTAATCGCCCTGTTCAACTGATCCTCCCTAACAATCATCCTAACAGGCATTGCAATCCTCCTAACTGCCTCATACACCCTATACATACTAACAATGACACAACGAGGAGCACTCCCATCCCACATCACATCAATCCAAAACTCCTCCACACGAGAGCATCTTCTTATAGCCCTACACATAATCCCAATAGCCCTCCTCATCTTAAAGCCAGAGCTAATCTCCGGCATCCCAGTATGCAAGTATAGTTTCAACCCAAACATTAGACCGTGACTCTAAAGATAGAAGTTAAAACCTTCTTACCTGCCGAGGGGAGGTTTAACCAACAAGAACTGCTAATTCTTGCATCTGAGTCTAAAACCTCAGCCCCCTTACTTTCAAAGGATAATAGCAATCCAATGGTCTTAGGAACCACGTATCTTGGTGCAAATCCAAGTGAAAGTAATGGACCTACCACTAACCCTAAACACATTCACACTATTAACCCTAACAACCCTAACTACTCCAATCATTTTCCCACTATTATCAGACAGCCTCAAAAACACTCCCAACACCATCACACAAACAGTCAAAGCCTCATTTCTAATCAGCTTAGTCCCAATAACAATCCACATCCACTCAGGTATGGAAGGCCTGGTCTCCTCATGAGAATGAAAATTCATCATAAACTTCAAAATCCCAATCAGCCTTAAACTAGACTTTTACTCCCTTACATTCTTCCCAATTGCCCTATTCGTGTCATGGTCAATCCTGCAATTCGCAACATGATACATGGCCTCAGACCCACACATCACAAAATTCTTCACCTTCCTCCTACTGTTCCTAATTACCATGCTAATCCTAATCATCGCCAATAACCTATTTGTCCTGTTCATTGGATGAGAAGGAGTAGGGATCATATCCTTCCTCCTGATCAGCTGATGACACGGACGAGCAGAAGCCAACACCGCCGCCCTACAAGCAGTGCTTTACAACCGAATCGGAGACATTGGCCTCATCCTTTGCATAGCATGACTAGCCTATACCATAAACACCTGAGAACTCCAACAATTCCCCTCCACTTCACAGACCCCAACCTTACCCCTCCTAGGGCTGATCCTGGCAGCAACAGGCAAATCCGCTCAATTTGGATTACACCCATGACTCCCATCCGCAATAGAAGGCCCAACCCCAGTCTCAGCCTTACTACACTCAAGCACTATAGTAGTGGCCGGAATCTTCCTACTAATCCGAACCCACCCACTATTCCACAACAACCAAACAGCCCTCTCTCTCTGCCTTTGCCTGGGAGCCCTCTCCACCCTATTTGCAGCCACATGTGCCCTCACACAGAACGACATCAAAAAAATTATCGCCTTCTCCACCTCAAGTCAGCTAGGCCTAATAATAGTCACTATTGGATTAAACCTTCCACAACTAGCCTTCCTACACATCTCAACCCACGCATTCTTCAAGGCCATGCTATTCCTCTGCTCAGGCTCCATCATCCACAGCCTCAACGGAGAACAAGACATCCGAAAAATAGGAGGCCTCCAAAAAATGCTCCCAACAACCACCT
>NW_026960922.1:0-29691 GCF_021018805.1 Prinia subflava | reverse complement strand
CACCCTCATCCTGCCCAATCCTGCCCCATCGGCTTCGGCCTGCAAAAATGCCGTGGCATTCAAGATTTCTCCCAGATGCAAGATGCCACATTTTGGAACTCAGGCTTATTTTGGAGTGCCAAATGTCTCCCACAATCTGACACCAGGAACATGGCCAGGTGAGTTTAGTTTCCCATGAAAAAGGGCCACCGTTCGTGTCCACCACCCTCATCCGGCCACCTCGGCTTCGGCCTGCAAAAATGCCATGCCATTCAAGATTTCTCCCAGATGGAAGATGCCACATTTTGGAACTTGGGCTGCTTTTCGAGTGCCAAATGTCTCCCACAATCTGACACCAGGAATATGGCCAGGTGAGTTTAGTTTTCCATGGAAAAGGGCCACAGTTCGTGTCCACCACCCTCATCCTGCCCAATCCTACCCTATCCGCTTCTCCCTGCAAAAATGTCGATGCATTCAAGCTTTCTCCCAGATGCCAGATGCCACATTTTGGAACTCGGGCTGCTTTTGGAGTGCCAAAGGTCTCCCACAATCTGACACCAGGAACATGGCCAGGTGAGTTTAGTTTCCCATGGAAAAGGGCAACCGTTCGTGTCCACCACCCTCATCCGGCCACCTCGTCTTCGGCTTGCAAAAATGCCGTGGCATTCAAGATTTCTCCCACATGCAAGATGCCACATTTTGGAACTCGGGCTGCTTTTGGAGTGCCAAATGTCTCCCACAATCTGACACCAGGAACATGGCCAGGTGAGTTTAGTTTCCAATGGAAAAGGGCAACAGTCCGTGTCCGCCACCCTCATCCTGCCCAATCCTGCCCCATCGGCTTCGGCCTGCAAAAATGCCGTGGCATTCAAGATTTCTCCCAGATGCAAGATGCCACATTTTGGAACTCAGGCTTATTTTGGAGTGCCAAATGTCTCCCACAATCTGACACCAGGAACATGGCCTGGTGAGTTTAGTTTCCCATGGAAAAGGGCCACCGTTCATGTCCTCCACCCTCATCCGGCCACCTCGGCTTCGGCCTGCAAAAATGCCGTGCCATTCAAGATTTCTCCCAGATGGAAGATGCCACATTTTGGAACTTGGGCTGCTTTTGGAGTGCCAAATGTCTCCCACAATCTGACACCAGGAACATGGCCAGGTGAGTTTAGTTTCCCATGGAAAAAGGCCACCGTTCGTATCCACCACCCTCATCCGGCCACCTCGTCTTCTTCTTGCAAAAAATGCCGTGGCATTCAAGATTTCTCCCAGATGCAAGATGCCACATTTTGGAACTAAGGCTGCTTTTGGAGTGCCAAATGTCTCCCACAATCTGACACCAGGAACATGGCCAGGTGAGTTTAGTTTCCCAATGAACTGGGCCACATTTTGTGTCCACCACCCTCATCATGCCCAATCCTGCCCCATCGGCTTCGGCCTGTAAAAATGCCGTGGCATTCAAGATTTCTCCCAGATACAAGATGCCACATTTTGAAACTCGGGCTGCTTTTGGAGTGCCAAATGTCTCCCACAATCTGACACCAGGAACATGGCCAGGCGAGTTTAGTTTCCAATGGAAAAGGGCCACCGTTCGTGTCCACCACCCTCATCTGGCCACCTCGGCTTCGGCCTGCAAAAATGCCGTGGCATTCAAGATTTCTCCCACATGCAAGATGCCACATTTTGGAACTAAGCCTGCTTTTGGAGTGCCAAATGTCTCCCACAATCTGACACCAGGAACATGGCCAGGTTAGTTTAGTTTTCCATGGAACTGGGCCACAGTTCGTGTCCACCACCCTCATCCTGCCTAATCCTGCCCTATCGGCTTCTGCCTGCAAAAATGCCGATGCATTCAAGCTTTCTCCCAGATGCAAGATGCCACATTTTGGAACTCGGGCTGCTTTTGGAGTGCCAAATGTCTCCCACAATCTGACACCAGGAACATGGCCAGGTGAGTTTAGTTTTCCATGGAACTGGGCCACAGTTCGTGTCCACCACCCTCATCCTGCCCAATCCTGCCCTATCGGCTTCTGCCTGCAAAAATGCCGATGCATTCAAGCTTTCTCCCAGATGCAAATGCCACATTTTGGAACTCGGGCTGCCTTTGGAGTGCCAAATGTCTCCCACAATCTGACACCAGGAACATGGCCAGGTGAGTTTAGATTCCCATGGAAAAGGGCCACCGTTCGTGTCCACCACCCTCATCCGGCCACCTCGTCTTCTGCTTGCAAAAATGCCGTGGCATTCAAGATTTCTCCCACATGCAAGATGCCACATTTTGGAACTCGGGCTGCTTTTGGAGTGCCAAAGGTCTCCCACAATCTGACACCAGGAACATGGCCAGGTGAGTTTAGTTTCCCATGGAAAAAGGCCACCGTTCGTGTCCACCACACTCATCCGGCCACCTAGTCTTCTGCTTGCAAAAATGCTGTGGCATTCAAGATTTCTCCCAGATGCAAGATGCCACATTTTGGAACTAAGGCTGCTTTTGGAGTGCCAAATGTCTCCCACAATCTGACACCAGGAACATGGCAAGGTGAGTTTCATTTCCCATGGAAAAGGGCCACCGTTCATGTCCACCACCCTCATCCAGCAACCTCTACTTCGGCCTGCAAAAATGCGGTGGCATTCAAGATTTCTCCCACATGCAAGATGCCACATTTTGGAACTCGGGCTGCTCTTGGAGTGCCAAATGTCTCTCACAATCTGACACCAGGAACATGGCCAGGTGAGTTTAGTTTCCCATGGAAAACTGCCACCGTACTTCTCTACCATCCTCATCCGGCCACCTCGGCTTCGGCATGCAAAAATGCCGTGGCATTCAAGATTTCTCCCAGATGCAAGATGCCACATTTTGAAACTCGGGCTGCTTTTGGAGTGCCAGAAGTCTCCCACAATCTGACATCAGGAACATGGCCAGGTGAGTTTAGTTTCCCATGGAAAAGGGCCACCGTTCATGTCCCCACCGTTCATGTCCACCCACCCTCATCCTCCCAATCCTGCCCTATCGGCTTCAGCCTGCAAAAATGCCGTGGCATTCAAGATTTCTCCCACATGCAAGATGCCACATTTTGGAACTTGGGCTGCTTTTGGAGTGCCAAATGTCTCCCACAATCTGACACCAGGAACATGGCCAGGTGAGTTTCATTTCCCATGGAAAAGGGCCACCGTTCATGTCCACCACCCTCATCCAGCAACCTCTACTTCGGCCTGCAAAAATGCGGTGGCATTCAAGATTTCTCCCACATGCAAGATGCCACATTTTGGAACTCGGGCTGCTCTTGGAGTGCCAAATGTCTCTCACAATCTGACACCAGGAACATGGCCAGGTGAGTTTAGTTTCCCATGGAAAACTGCCACCGTACTTCTCTACCATCCTCATCCGGCCACCTCGGCTTCGGCATGCAAAAATGCCGTGGCATTCAAGATTTCTCCCAGATGCAAGATGCCACATTTGAAACTCGGGCTGCTTTTGGAGTGCCAGAAGTCTCCCACAATCTGACATCAGGAACATGGCCAGGTGAGTTTAGTTTCCCATGGAAAAGGGCCACCGTTCATGTCCACCACCCTCATCCTCCAATCCTGCCCTATCGGCTTCAGCCTGCAAAAATGCCGTGGCATTCAAGATTTCTCCCACATGCAAGATGCCACATTTTGGAACTTGGGCTGCTTTTGGAGTGCCAAATGTCTCCCACAATCTGACACCAGGAACATGGCCAGGTGAGTTTAGTTTCCCATGGAAAAGGGCCACCGTTCATGTCCACCACCCTCATCCTGCCCAAACCTGCCATATCGGCTTCGGCCTGCAAAAATTGCCGTGGCATTCAAGATTTCTCCCACATACAAGATGCCACATTTTGGAACTCGGGCTGCTTTTGGAGTTCCAAATGTCTCCCACAATCTGACATCAGGAACATGGCCAGGTGAGTTTAGTTTCCCATGAAAAGGGCCACCGTTCGTGTCCACCACCCTCATCCGGCCACCTCGGCTTCGGCCTGCAAAAATGCTGTGGCATTCAAGATTTCTCCCACATGCCAGATGCCACATTTTGGAACTCGGGCTGCTTTTAGAGTGCCATAAGTCTCCCACAAACTGACATCAGGAACATGGCCAGGCTAGTTTAGTTTCCCATGGAAAAGGGCCACCGTTCATGTCCACCACTCTCATCCAGCCACCTAGTATTCAGCCTGCAAAAATGCCGTGATATTCAAGATTTCTCCCACATGCAAGATGCCACATTTTGGAACTCGGGCTGCTTTTGGAGTGCCAAATGTCTCCCACAATCTGACATCAGGAACATGTCCAGGTGAGTTTCGTTTCCCATGAAACAGGGCCACCGTTTGTGTCCAGCACCCTCATCCAGCCACCTCTACTTCGGTATGCAAAAATGCCGTGGCATTCAAGATTTCTCCCACATGCAAGATGCCACATTTTGGAACTCGGGCTGCCTTTGGAGTGCCAAATGTCTCCCAAAATCTGACACCAGGAACATGGCCACGTGAGTTTCATTTCCCATGGAAAAGGGCCACCGTTCATGTCCACCACCCCAATCCTGCCCAATCCTGCACTATCGGCTTCAGCCTGCAAAAATGTCGTGGCATTAAAGATTTCTCCCACATGCAAGATGCCACATTTTGGAACTCAGGCTGCTTTTAAAGTGCCAAATGTCTCCCAAAATCTGACACCAGGAACATGGCCAGGTGAGTTTAGTTTCCCATGGAAAAGGGCCACCGTTCATGTCCACCACCCTCATCCTGCCCAAACCTGCCATATCGGCTTCGGCATGCAAAAATGCCGTGGCATTCAAGATTTCTCCCACATACAAGATGCCACATTTTGGAACTCGGGCTGCCTTTAGAGTGCCATAAGTCTCCCACAATCTGACATCAGGAACATGGCCAGGTGAGTTTAGTTTCCCATGGAAAAGGGCCACCGTTCGTGTCCACCACCCTCATCCAGCCACCTCGGATTCGGCCTGCAAAAATGCGGTGGCATTCAAGATTTCTCCCACATGCAAGATGCCACATTTTGGAACTCGGGCTGCCTTTGGAGTGCCAAATGTCTCCCACAATCTGACACCAGGAACATGGACAGGTGAGTTTCATTTCCCATGGAAAAGGGCCACCGTTCAAGTCCACAACCCTCATCCTGCCCAATCCTGCCCTATCGGCTTCTGCTTGCAAAAATGCCGTGACATTCAAGATTTCTCCCACATGCAAGATGCCACATTTTGAAACTCAAGGTGCTTTTGGAGTGCCATAAGTCTCCCACAATCTGACACCAGGAACATGGCCAGGTGAGTTTAGTTTCCCATGGAAAAGGGCCACTGTTCGTGTCCACCACCCTCATTCAGCCACCTCGGTTTCGTCCTGCAAAAAATGCGGTGGCATTCAAGATTTCTCCCAGATGCAAGATGCCACATTTTGGAACTTGGGCTGCTTTTTGAGTGCCAAATGTCTCCAAAAATCTGACACCAGGAACATGGCCAGGTGAGTTTAGTTTCCCATGGAAAAGGGCCACCGTTCATGTCCACCACCCTCATCCGGCCACCTCGGCTTCAGCATGCAAAAATGCTGTGATATTCAAGATTTCTCCCAGATGCAAGATGCCACATTTTGGAACTCGGGCTGCTTTTGGAGTGCCAAATGTCTCCCACAATCTGACACCAGGAACATGGCCTGGTGAGTTTAGTTTCCCATGGAAAAGGGCCACCGTTCGTGTCCACCACCCTCATCCGGCCACCTCGGCTTCGGCCTGCAAAAAAGCCGTGGCATTCAAGATTTCTCCCAGATGCAAGATGCCACATTTTGGAACTCGGGCTGCTTTTGGAGTGCCAAATGTCTCCCACAATCTGACACCAGGAACATGGCCAGGTGAGTTTAGTTTCCCATGGAAAAGGGCCACCGTTCGTGTCCACCACGGTCATCAGGCCACTTCGTATTCAGCCTGCAAAAATGCCGTGATATTCAAGATTTCTCCCAGATGCAAGATGCCACATTTTGGAACTCGGGCTGCTTTTGGAGTGCCAAATGTCTCCCACAATTTGACACCAGGAACATGGCCAGGTGAGTTAGTTTCCCATGGAAAAGGGCCACCGTTCGTGTCCACCACCCTCATCCGGCCACCTCGGCTTCGGCCTGCAAAAATGCCGTGGCATTCAAGATTTCTCCCAGATGCAAGATGCCACATTTTGGAACTCGGGCTGCTTTTGGAGTGCCAAATGTCTCCCACAATCTGACACCAGGAACATGGCCAGGTGAGTTTAGTTTCCCATGGAAAAGGGCCACCGTTCGTGTCCACCACCCTCATCCGGCCACCTCGGCTTCAGCCTGCAAAAATGCCGTGATATTCAAGATTTCTCCCAGATGCAAGATGCCACATTTTGGAACTCGGGCTGCTTTTGGAGTGCCAAATGTCTCCCACAATCTGACACCAGGAACATGGCCAGGTGAGTTTAGTTTCCCATGGAAAAGGGCCACCGTTCGTGTCCACCACCCTCATCCGGCCACCTCGGCTTCAGCCTGCAAAAATGCCGTGATATTCAAGATTTCTCCCAGATGCAAGATGCCACATTTTGGAACTCGGGCTGCTTTTGGAGTGCCAAATGTCTCCCACAATCTGACACCAGGAACATGGCCAGGTGAGTTTAGTTTCCCATGGAAAAGGGCCACCGTTCGTGTCCACCACCCTCATCCGGCCACCTCGGCTTCAGCCTGCAAAAATGCCGTGATATTCAAGATTTCTCCCAGATGCAAGATGCCACATTTTGGAACTCGGGCTGCTTTTGGAGTGCCAAATGTCTCCCACAATCTGACACCAGGAACATGGCCAGGTGAGTTTAGTTCCCATGGAAAAGGGCCACCGTTCGTGTCCACCACCCTCATCCGGCCACCTCGGCTTCAGCCTGCAAAAATGCTGTGATATTCAAGATTTCTCCCAGATGCAAGATGCCACATTTTGGAACTCAGGCTGCTTTTGGAGTGCCAAATGTCTCCCACAATCTGACACCAGGAACATGGCCAGGTGAGTTTAGTTTCCCATGGAAAAGAGCCACCGTTCGTGTCCACCACCCTCATCCGGCCACCTCGGCTTCAGCCTGCAAAAATGCCGTGATATTCAAGATTTCTCCCAGATGCAAGATGCCACATTTTGGAACTCAGGCTGCTTTTGGAGTGCCAAATGTCTCCCACAATCTGACACCAGGAACATGGCCAGGTGAGTTTAGTTTCCCATGGAAAAGGGCAACAGTCCGTGTCCACCACCCTCATCCGGCACCTCGGCTTCGGCCTGCAAAAAAGCCGTGGCATTCAAGATTTCTCCAGATGCAAGATGCCACATTTTGGAACTCGGGCTGCTTTTGGAGTGCCAAATGTCTCCCACAATCTGACACCAGGAACATGGCCAGGTGAGTTTAGTTTCCCATGGAAAAGGGCCACCGTTCGTGTCCACCACGGTCATCAGGCCACTTCGTATTCAGCCTGCAAAAATGCCGTGATATTCAAGATTTCTCCCAGATGCAAGATGCCACATTTTGGAACTCGGGCTGCTTTTGGAGTGCCAAATGTCTCCCACAATTTGACACCAGGAACATGGCCAGGTGAGTTTAGTTTCCCATGGAAAAGGGCCACCGTTTGTGTCCACCACCCTCATCCGGCCACCTCGGCTTCGGCCTGCAAAAATGCCGTGGCATTCAAGATTTCTCCCAGATGCAAGATGCCACATTTTCGAACTCGGGCTGCTTTTGGAGTGCCAAATGTCTCCCACAATCTGACACCAGGAACATGGCCAGGTGAGTTTAGTTTCCCATGGAAAAGGGCCACCGTTCGTGTCCACCACCCTCATCCGGCCACCTCGGCTTCAGCCTGCAAAAATGCCGTGATATTCAAGATTTCTCCCAGATGCAAGATGCCACATTTTGGAACTCGGGCTGCTTTTGGAGTGCCAAATGTCTCCCACAGTCTGACACCAGGAACATGGCAAGGTGAGTTTCATTTCCGATGGAAAAGGGCCACCGTTCATGTCCACCACCCTCATCCAGCCACCTCCGCTTCGGCCTGTAAAAATGCGGTGGCATTCAAGATTTCTCCCACATGCAAGATGCCACATTTTGGAACTCGGGCTGCTTTTGAGTGCCAAATGTCTCTCACAATCTGACACCAGGAACATGGCCAGGTGGGTTTAGTTTCCCATGGAAATCTGCCACCGTACTTCTCTACCATCCTCATCCGGCCACCTCGGCTTCGGCATGCAAAAATGCCGTGGCATTCAAGATTTCTCCCAGATGCAAGATGCCACATTTTGGAACTCGAGCTGCTTTTGGAGTTCCAAATGTCTCCCACAATCTGACATCAGGAGCATGGCCAGGTGAGTTTAGTTTCCCATGAAAAAGGGCCACCGTTCGTGTCCACCACCCTCATCCAGCCACCTCTGCTTCGGCCTGCCAAAATGCCGTGGCATTCAGATTTCTCCCAGATGCAAGATGCCACATTTTGGAACTCGGGCTGCTTTTGGAGAACCAAATATCTCCCACAATCTGATACTAGGAACATGGCCAGGTGAGTTTAGTTTCCCATGGAAAAGTGCCACAGTTCGTGTCCACCATTCTCATCCAGCCACCTCGGCTTGGGCCTGCAAAAATGCGGTGGCATTCAAGATTTCACCCACACGCAAAATGCCACAATTTGGAACTCGGGCTGCTTTTGGAGTGCCAAATGTCTCCCACAATCTGACACCACGAACATGGCCAGGTGAGTTTAGTTTCCCATGAAAAGGGCCACTGTTCGTGTTCACCACCCTCATCCGGCCACCTCGTCTTCGGCCTGCAAAAATACCGTGGCATTCAAGATTTCTCCCACATGCAAGATGCCACATTTTGAAACTCAAGGTGCTTTTGGAGTGCCCAATGTCTCCCACAATCTGACACCAGGAACATGGCCAGGTGAGTTTCATTTCCCATGGAAAAGGCCACCGTTCATGTCACCACCCTCATCCTGCCCAATCCTTCCCTATCGGCTTCGGCCTGCAAAAATGCCGTGGCATTCAAGATTTCTCCCACATGCAAGATGCCACATTTTGGAACTCGCCTGCATTTGGAGTGCCAAATGTCTCCCACAATCTGACACCAGGAACATGGCCAGGTGAGTTTAGTTTCCCGTGGAAAAGGTCCACCGTTCATATCCACCACCCTCATCCTGCCCAATCCTGCCCTATCGGCTTCGGCCTGCAAAAATGCCGTGGCATTCAAGATTTCTCCCAGATGCAAGATGCCACATTTTGGAACTCGGGCTGCTTTTGGAGTGCCAAATGTCTCCCACAATCTGACACCAGGAACATGGCCAGGTGAGTTTAGTTTCCCATGAAAAGGGCCACCGTTCGTGTCCACCACCCTCATCCCGCCACCTCGGCTTCAGCCTGCAAAAAATCCGTGGCATTCAAGATTTCTCCCAGATGCAAGATGCCACATTTTGGAACTCAAGCTGCTTTTGGAGTGCCAAATGTCTCCCACAATCTGACACCAGGAACATGGCCAGGTGAGTTTAGTTTCCCATGGAAAAGGGCCACCGTTCGTGTCCACCACCCTCATCCGGCCACCTCGGCTTCAGCCTGCAAAAAATGCCGTGATATTCAAGATTTCTCCCAGATGCAAGATGCCACATTTTGGAACTCGGGCTGCTTTTGGGAGTGCCAAATGTCTCCCACAATCTGACACCAGGAACATGGCCAGGTGAGTTTAGTTTCCCATGGAAAAGGGCCACTGTTCGTGTCCACCACCCTCATTCAGCCACCTCGGTTTCGTCCTGCAAAAAATGCGGTGGCATTCAAGATTTCTCCCACATGCAAGATACCACATTTTGGAACTCGGGCTGCTTTTGGAGTGCCAAATGTCTCCCACAGTCTGACACCAGGAACATGGCAAGGTGAGTTTCATTTCCGATGGAAAAGGGCCACCGTTCATGTCCACCACCCTCATCCAGCCACCTCCGCTTCGGCCTGTAAAAATGCGGTGGCATTCAAGATTTCTCCCACATGCAAGATGCCACATTTTGGAACTCGGGCTGCTTTTGGAGTGCCAAATGTCTCTCACAATCTGACACCAGGAACATGGCCAGGTGGGTTTAGTTTCCCATGGAAATCTGCCACCGTACTTCTCTACCATCCTCATCCGGCCACCTCGGCTTCGGCATGCAAAAATTCCGTGGCATTCAAGATTTCTCCCACATGCAAGATGCCACATTTTGGAACTCGAGCTGCTTTTGGAGTTCCAAATGTCTCCCACAATCTGACATCAGGAGCATGGCCAGGTGAGTTTAGTTTCCCATGAAAAAGGGCCACCGTTCGTGTCCACCACCCTCATCCAGCCACCTCTGCTTCGGCCTGCAAAAATGCCGTGGCATTCAAGATTTCTCCCAGATGCAAGATGCCACATTTTGGAACTCGGGCTGCTTTTGGAGAACCAAATGTCTCCCACAATCTGATACTAGGAACATGGCCAGGTGAGTTTAGTTTCCCATGGAAAAGTGCCACAGTTCGTGTCCACCATTCTCATCCGGCCACCTCGGCTTGGGCCTGCAAATATGCGGTTGCATTCAAGATTTCACCCACACGCAAAATGCCACAATTTGGAACTCGGGCTGCTTTTGGAGTGCCAAATGTCTCCCACAATCTGACATCAGGAACATGGCCAGGTGAGTTTAGTTTCCCATGAAAAGGGCCACTGTTCGTGTCCACCACCCTCATCCGGCCACCTCGTCTTCGGCCTGCAAAAATACAGTGGCATTCAAGATTTCTCCCACATGCAAGATGCCACATTTTGAAACTCAAGGTGCTTTTGGAGTGCCCAATGTCTCCCACAATCTGACACCAGGAACATGGCCAGGTGAGTTTAGTTTCCCATGGAAAAGGCCACCGTTCATGTCCACCACCCTCATCCTGCCCAATCCTTCCCTATCGGCTTCGGCCTGCAAAAATGCCGTGGCATTCAAGATTTCTCCCACATGCAAGATGCCACATTTTGGAACTCACCTGCATTTGGAGTGCCAAATGTCTCCCACAATCTGACACCAGGAACATGGCCAGGTGAGTTTAGTTTCCCGTGGAAAAGGTCCACCGTTCATATCCACCACCCTCATCCTGCCCAATCCTGCCCTATCGGCTTCGGCCTGCAAAAATGCCGTGGCATTCAAGATTTCTCCCAGATGCAAGATGCCACATTTTGGAACTCGGGCCGCTTTTGGAGTGCCAAATGTCTCCCACAATCTGACACCAGGAACATGGCCAGGTGAGTTTAGTTTCCCATGGAAAAGGGCCACCGTTTGTGTCCACCACCCTCATCCAGCCCCCTCGGCTTCAGCCTGCATAAATGCCGTGGCATTCAAGATTTCTCCCACATGCCAGATGCCACATTTTGGAACTCGGCTGCTTTTGGAGTTCCAAATGTCTCCCACAATCGGACATCAGGAACATGGCCAGGTGAGTTTAGTTTCCCATGAAAAAGGGCCACCGTTCGTGTCCACCACCCTCATCCAGCCACCTCTGCTTCGGCCTGCAAAAATGCGGTGGCATTCAAGATTTCTCCCAGATGCAAGATGCCACATTTTGGAACTCGGGCTGCTTTTGGAGTGCCAAATGTCTCCCACAATCTGACACCAGGAACATGGCCAGGTGAGTTTAGTTTCCCATGGAAAAGGCCACTGTTTGTGTCCACCATTCTCATCCAGCCACCTCGGCTTCGGCCTGCAAAAATGCGGTGGCATTCAAGATTTCTCCCACATGCAAGATGCCACATTTTGGAACTCGAGCTGCCTTTGGAGAGCCTAATGTCTCCCACAATCTGACACCAGGAACATGGACAGGTGAGTTTCATTTCACATGGAAAAGTGCCACCGTTCATGTCCACAACCCTCATCCTGCCCAATCCTGTCATATCGGCTTCTGCCTGC
Organism: Prinia subflava; assembly: GCF_021018805.1. Classification (NCBI taxonomy): domain Eukaryota; kingdom Metazoa; phylum Chordata; class Aves; order Passeriformes; family Cisticolidae; genus Prinia; species Prinia subflava. The sequence continues at coordinate 17,776 of NW_026960922.1, read as the reverse complement.
AAAAATGCCGTTACATTCAACTTTTCTCCCAGATGCAAGATGCCACATTTTGAACCTCAATGTGCTTTTGGAGTGCCATAAGTCTCCCACAATCTGACATCAGGAACATGGCCAGGTGAGTTTAGTTTCCCATGGAAAAGGGCCACTGTTCGTGTCCACCACCCTCATTCAGCCACCTTGGTTTCGTCGTGCAAAATATGCGGTGGCATTCAAGATTTCTCCCACATGCAAGATGCCACATTTTGGAACTTCGGCTGCTTTTGGATTGCCAAATGTCTCCCACAATCTGACACCAGGAACATGGCCAGGTGAGTTTAGTTTCCCATGGAAAAATGCCACCGTTCATGTCCACCACGCTCATCCTGCCCAATCCTGCCCTATCGGTTTCGGCCTGCAAAAATGCCGTGGCATTCAAGATTTCTCCCACATGCAAGATGCCACATTTTGGAACTCGGGCTGCTTTTGGAGTGCCAAATGTCTCCCACAATCTGACACCAGGAACATGGCCAGGTGAGTTTCGTTTCCCATGGAAAAGGGCCACTGTTTGTGTCCACCATTCTCATCCAGCCACTTCGGCTTCGGCATGCAAAAATGCCGTGGCATTCAAGATATCTCCCAGATGCAAGATGCCACATTTTGGAACTCGGGCTGCCTTTGGAGTGCCATATGTCTCCCACAATCTGACACCAGGAACATGGACAGGTGAGTTTAGTTTCCCATGGAAAAGGGCCACCGTTCATGTCCACCACCCCAATCCTGCCCAATCCTGCCCTATCGGCTTCAGCCTGCAAAAATGCCGTGGCATTAAAGATTTCTCCCACATGCAAGATGCCACATTTTGGAACTTGGGCTGCTTTTGGAGTGCCAAATGTCTCCCAAAATCTGACACCAGGAACATGGCCAGCTGAGTTTAGTTTCCCATGGAAAAGGGCCACCGTTCATGTCCACCACCCTAATCCTGCCCAAACCTGCCATATCGGCTTCGGCCTGCAAAAATGCCGTGGTATTCAAGATTTCTCCCACATACAAGATGCCACATTTTGGAACTCGGACTGCCTTTAGAGTGCCATAAGTCTCCCACAAACTGACATCAGGAACATGGCCAGGTGAGTTTAGTTTCCCATGGAAAAGGGCCACCGTTCGTGTCCACCACCCTCATCCAGCCACCTCGGATTCGGCCTGCAAAAATGCCGTGGCATTCAAGATTTCTCCCAGATGCAAGATGCCACATTTTGGAACCTGGGCTGCTTTTGGAGTGCCAAAGGTCTCCCACAATCTGACACCAGGAACATGGCCAGGTGAGTTTAGTTTCCCATGGAAAAGGGCCACCGTTCATGTCCACCACCCTCATCCTGCCCAATCCTGCCCTATCGGCTTCGGCCTGCAAAAATGCCGTGGCATTCAAGATTTCTCCCACATGCAAGATGCCACATTTTGGAACTCGGGCTGCCTTTGGAGTGCCAAATGTCTCCCACAATCTGACACCAGGAACATGGCCAGGTGAGTTTCATTTCCCATGGAAAAGGGCCACCGTTCATGTCCACCACCCTCATCCTGCCCAATCCTGCCCTATCGGCTTCTGCCTGCAAAAATGCTGTGACATTCAAGATTTCTCCCACATGCAAGATGCCACATTTTGAAACTCAAGGTGCTTTTTGGAGTGCCATAAGTCTCCCACAATCTGACATCAGGAACATGGCCAGGTGAGTTTAGTTTACCATGGAAAAGGGCCACTGTTCGTGTCCACCACCCTCATTCAGCCACCTCGGTTTCGTCCTGCAAAAATGCGGTGGCATTCAAGATTTCTCCCACATGCAAGATGCCACATTTTGGAACTCGGGCTGCTTTTGGAGTGCATAAGTCTCCCACAATCTGACACCAGGAACATGGCCAGGTGAGTTTAGTTTCCCATGGAAAAGGGCCACCGTTCATGTCCACCACCCTCATTCAGCCACCTCGGTTTCGGCCTGCAAAAATGCCGTGGCATTCAAGATTTCTCCCACATGCAAGATGCCACATTTTGGAACTAAGGCTGCTCTTGGAGTGCCAAATGTCTCCCACAATCTGACATCAGGAACATGGCCAGGTGAGTTTAGTTTCCCATGGAAAAGGGCCACCGTTCATGTTCACCACCCTCAACCTTCCACCTCGGCTTCAGCCTGCAAATATGCCGTGGCATTCAAGATTTCTCCCACCTTCAAGATGCCACATTTTGGAACTCGGGATGCTTTTGGAGTGCCATATGTCTCCCACAATCTGACACCAGGAACATGGCCAGGTGAGTTTAGTTTCCTGTGGAAAAATGCCACCGTTCATGTCCACCACCCTCATCCTGCCCAATCCTGCCCTCCTCGGTTTCGGCCTGCAAAAATGCCGTGGCATTCAAGATTTCTCCCAGATGCAAGATGCCACATTTTGGAACTTGGGCTGCTTTTTGAGTGCCAAATGTCTCCAAAAATCTGACACCAGGAACATGCCAGGTGAGTTTAGTTTCCCATGGAAAAGGGCCACCGTTCATGTCCACCACCCTCATCCGGCCACCTCGGCTTCAGCATGCAAAAATGCTGTGATATTCAAGATTTCTCCCAGATGCAAGATGCCACATTTTGGAACTCGGGCTGCTTTTGGAGTGCCAAATGTCTCCCACAATCTGACACCAGGAACATGGCCTGGTGAGTTTAGTTTCCCATGGAAAAGGGCCACCGTTCGTGTCCACCACCCTCATCCGGCCACCTCGGCTTCGGCCTGCAAAAAAGCCGTGGCATTCAAGATTTCTCCCAGATGCAAGATGCCACATTTTGGAACTCGGGCTGCTTTTGGAGTGCCAAATGTCTCCCACAATCTGACACCAGGAACATGGCCAGGTGAGTTTAGTTTCCCATGGAAAAGGGCCACCGTTCGTGTCCACCACGGTCATCAGGCCACTTCGTATTCAGCCTGCAAAAATGCCGTGATATTCAAGATTTCTCCCAGATGCAAGATGCCACATTTTGGAACTCGGGCTGCTTTTGGAGTGCCAAATGTCTCCCACAATTTGACACCAGGAACATGGCCAGGTGAGTTTAGTTTCCCATGGAAAAGGGCCACCGTTCGTGTCCACCACCCTCATCCGGCCACCTCGGCTTCGGCCTGCAAAAATGCCGTGGCATTCAAGATTTCTCCCACATGCCAGATGCCACATTTTGGAACTCGGGCTGCTTTTGGAGTTCCAAATGTCTCCCACAATCTGACACCAAGAAAATGGCCAGGTGAGTTTAGTTTCCCATGGAAAAGGGCCACCGTTTTGTCCACCACCCTCATCCAGCCACCTATGCTTCGGCCTGCAAAAATGCCGTGGCATTCAAGATTTCTCCCAGATGCAAGATGCCACATTTTGGAACTCGGGCTGCTTTTGGAGTGCCAAATGTCTCCCACAATCTGACACCAGGAACATGGCCACGTGAGTTTAGTTTCCCATGGAAAAGGGCCACCGTTCATGTCAACCACCCTCATCCTGCCACCTCGGCTACGACCTGCAAAAATGCGGTGGCATTCAAGATTTCTCCCACATGCAAGATGCCACATATTGGAACTCGGGCTGCCTTTGGAGAGCCAAATGTCTCCCACAATCTGACACCAGGAACATGGACAGGTGAGTTTCATTTACCATGGAAAAGGGCCACCGTTCATGTCCACCACCCTCATCCTGCCCAATCCTGCCATATCGGCTTCTGCCTGCAAAAATGCCGTGACATTCACCATTTCTCCCACATGCAAGATGCCACATTTTGAAACTCAAGGTGCTTTTGGAGTGCCATAAGTCTCCCACAATCTGACATCAGGAACATGGCCAGGTGAGTTTAGTTTCCCATGGAAAAGGGCCACTGTTCTTGTCCACCACCCTCATTCAGCCACCTCGGTTTCGTCCTGCAAAATATGCGGTGGCATTCAAGATTTCTCCCACATGCAAGATGCCACATTTTGGAACTCGGGCTGCTTTTGGAGTGCCAAATGTCTCCCACAATCTGACATCAGGAACATGGCCAGGTGAGTTTAGTTTCCCATGGAAAAGGGCCACCGTTCATGTTCACCACCCTCAACCTTCCACCTCGGCTTCGGCCTGCAAAAATGCGGTGGCATTCAAGATTTCTCCCACATGCAAGATGCCACATTTTGGAACTCGGGCTGCCTTTGGAGTGCCAAATGTCTCCCACAATCTGACACCAGGAACATGGACAGGTGAGTTTCATTTCCCATGGAAAAGGGCCATCGTTCATGTCCACCACCCTCATCCTGCCCAATCCTGCCCTATCCGCTTCAGCCTGCAAAAATGCCGTGGCATTCAAGATTTCTCCCACATGCAAGATGCCACATTTTGGAACTTGGGCTGCTTTTGGAGTGCCAAATGTCTCCCAAAATCTGACACCAGGAACATGGCCAGGTGAGTTTAGTTTCCCATGGAAAAGGGCCACCGTTCATGTCCACCACCCTCATCCTGCCCAAACCTGCCATATCGGCTTCGGCCTGCAAAAATGCCGTGGCATACAAGATTTCTCCCACATGCAAGATGCCACATTTTGGAACTCGGGCTGCTTTTAGAGTGCCATAAGTCTCCCACAATCTGACATCAGGAACATGGCCAGGTGAGTTTAGTTTCCCATGGAAAAGGGCCACCGTTCATGTCCACCACCCTCATCCTGCCCAATCCTGCCCTATCGGCTTCGGCCTGCAAAAATGCCGTGGCATTCAAGATTTCTCCCACATGCAAGATGCCACATTTTGGAACTCGGGCTGCCTTTGGAGTGCCAAATGTCTCCCACAATCTGACACCAGGAACATGGCCAGGTGAGTTTAGTTTCCCATGGAAAAGGGCCACCGTTCATGTCCACCACCCTCATCCTGCCCAATCCTGCCCTATCGGCTTCTGCCTGCAAAAATGCTGTGACATTCAAGATTTCTCCCACATGCAAGATGCCACATTTTGAAACTCAAGGTGCTTTTGGAGTGCCATAAGTCTCCCACAATCTGACATCAGGAACATGGCCAGGTGAGTTTAGTTTACCATGGAAAAGGGCCACTGTTCGTGTCCACCACCCTCATTCAGCCACCTCGGTTTCGTCCTGCAAAAAATGCGGTGGCATTCAAGATTTCTCCCACATGCAAGATGCCACATTTTGGAACTCGGGCTGCTTTTGGAGTGCCATAAGTCTCCCACAATCTGACACCAGGAACATGGCCAGGTGAGTTTAGTTTCCCATGGAAAAGGGCCACCGTTCATGTCCACCACCCTCATTCAGCCACCTCGGTTTCGGCCTGCAAAAATGCCGTGGCATTCAAGATTTCTCCCACATGCAAGATGCCACATTTTGGAACTAAGGCTGCTCTTGGAGTGCCAAATGTCTCCCACAATCTGACACCAGGAACATGGCCAGGTGAGTTTAGTTTCCCATGGAAAAGGGCCACCGTTCATGTTCACCACCCTCAACCTTCCACCTCGGCTTCAGCCTGCAAATATGCCGTGGCATTCAAGATTTCTCCCACCTTCAAGATGCCACATTTTGGAACTCGGGATGCTTTTGGAGTGCCATATGTCTCCCACAATCTGACACCAGGAACATGGCCAGGTGAGTTTAGTTTCCTGTGGAAAAATGCCACCGTTCATGTCCACCACCCTCATCCTGCCCAATCCTGCCCTCTCGGTTTCGGCCTGCAAAAATGCCGTGGCATTCAAGATTTCTCCCAGATGCAAGATGCCACATTTTGGAACTTGGGCTGCTTTTTGAGTGCCAAATGTCTCCAAAAATCTGACACCAGGAACATGGCCAGGTGAGTTTAGTTTCCCATGGAAAAGGGCCACCGTTCATGTCCACCACCCTCATCCGGCCACCTCGGCTTCAGCATGCAAAAATGCTGTGATATTCAAGATTTCTCCCAGATGCAAGATGCCACATTTTGGAACTCGGGCTGCTTTTGGAGTGCCAAATGTCTCCCACAATTTGACACCAGGAACATGGCCAGGTGAGTTTAGTTTCCCATGGAAAAGGGCCACCGTTCGTGTCCACCACCCTCATCCGGCGACCTCGGCTTCGGCCTGCAAAAATGCCGTGGCATTCAAGATTTCTCCCAGATGCAAGATGCCACATTTTGGAACTCGGGCTGCTTTTGGAGTGCCAAATGTCTCCCACAATCTGACACCAGGAACATGGCCAGGTGAGTTTAGTTTCCCATGGAAAAGGGCCACCGTTCGTGTCCACCACCCTCATCCGGCCACCTCGGCTTCAGCCTGCAAAAATGCCGTGATATTCAAGATTTCTCCCAGATGCAAGATGCCACATTTTGGAACTCGGGCTGCTTTTGGAGTGCCAAATGTCTCCCACAATCTGACACCAGGAACATGGCCAGGTGAGTTTAGTTTCCCATGGAAAAGGGCCACCGTTCATGTCCACCACCCTCATCCGGCCACCTCGGCTTCAGCCTGCAAAAATGCCGTGATATTCAAGATTTCTCCCAGATGCAAGATGCCACATTTTGGAACTCGGGCTGCTTTTGGAGTGCCAAATGTCTCCCACAATCTGACACCAGGAACATGGCCAGGTGAGTTTAGTTTCCCATGGAAAAGGGCCACCGTTCGTATCCACCACCCTCATCCGGCCACCTCGGCTTCAGCCTGCAAAAATGCCGTGATATTCAAGATTTCTCCCAGATGCAAGATGCCACATTTTGGAACTCGGGCTGCTTTTGGAGTGCCAAATGTCTCCCACAATCTGACACCAGGAACAGGCCAGGTGAGTTTAGTTTCCCATGGAAAAGGGCCACCGTTCGTGTCCACCACCCTCATCCGGCCACCTCGGCTTCAGCCTGCAAAAATGCTGTGATATTCAAGATTTCTCCCAGATGCAAGATGCCACATTTTGGAACTCAGGCTTCTTTTGGAGTGCCAAATGTCTCCCACAATCTGACACCAGGAACATGGCCAGGTGAGTTTAGTTTCCCATGGAAAAGGGCCACCGTTCGTGTCCACCACCCTCATCCGGCCACCTCGGCTTCAGCCTGCAAAAATGCCGTGATATTCAAGATTTCTCCCAGATGCAAGATGCCACATTTTGGAACTCAGGCTGCTTTTGGAGTGCCAAATGTCTCCCACAATCTGACACCAGGAACATGGCCAGGTGAGTTTAGTTTCCCATGGAAAAGGGCCACCGTTCGTGTCCACCACCCTCATCCGGCCACCTCGGCTTCGGCCTGCAAAAAAGCCGTGGCATTCAAGATTTCTCCCAGATGCAAGATGCCACATTTTGGATCTCGGGCTGCTTTTGGAGTGCCAAATGTCTCCCACAATCTGACACCAGGAACATGGCCTGGTGAGTTTAGTTTCCCATGGAAAAGGGCCACCGTTCGTGTCCACCACGGTCATCAGGCCACTTCGTATTCAGCCTGCAAAAATGCCGTGATATTCAAGATTTCTCCCAGATGCAAGATGCCACATTTTGGAACTCGGGCTGCTTTTGGAGTGCCAAATGTCTCCCACAATTTGACACCAGGAACATGGCCAGGTGAGTTTAGTTTCCCATGGAAAAGGGCCACCGTTTGTGTCCACCACCCTCATCCGGCCACCTCGGCTTCAGCCTGCAAAAATGCCGTGGCATTCAAGATTTCTCCCAGATGCAAGATGCCACATTTTGGAACTCGGGCTGCTTTTGGAGTGCCAAATGTCTCCCACAATCTGACACCAGGAACATGGCCAGGTGAGTTTAGTTTCCCATGGAAAAGGGCCACCGTTCGTGTCCACCACCCTCATCCGGCCACCTCGGCTTCAGCCTGCAAAAATGCCGTGATATTCAAGATTTCTCCCAGATGCAAGATGCCACATTTTGGAACTCGGGCTGCTTTTGGAGTGCCAAATGTCTCCCACAATCTGACACCAGGAACATGGCCAGGTGAGTTTAGTTTCCCATGGAAAAGGGCCACCGTTCATGTCCACCACCCTCATCCGGCCACCTCGGCTTCAGCCTGCAAAAATGCTGTGATATTCAAGATTTCTCCCAGATGCAAGATGCCACATTTTGGAACTCAGGCTTCTTTTGGAGTGCCAAATGTCTCCCACAATCTGACACCAGGAACATGGCCTGGTGAGTTTAGTTTCCCATGGAAAAGGGCCACCGTTCGTGTCCACCACCCTCATCCGGCCACCTCGGCTTCGGCCTGCAAAAAAGCCGTGGCATTCAAGATTTCTCCCAGATGCAAGATGCCACATTTTGGAACTCGGGCTGCTTTTGGAGTGCCAAATGTCTCCCACAATCTGACACCAGGAACATGGCCAGGTGAGTTTAGTTTCCCATGGAAAAGGGCCACCGTTCGTGTCCACCACGGTCATCAGGCCACTTCGTATTCAGCCTGCAAAAATGCCGTGATATTCAAGATTTCTCCCAGATGCAAGATGCCACATTTTGGAACTCGGGCTGCTTTTGGAGTGCCAAATGTCTCCCACAATTTGACACCAGGAACATGGCCAGGTGAGTTTAGTTTCCCATGGAAAAGGGCCACCGTTCGTGTCCACCACCCTCATCCGGCCACCTCGGCTTCGGCCTGCAAAAATGCCGTGGCATTCAAGATTTCTCCCAGATGCAAGATGCCACATTTTGGAACTCGGGCTGCTTTTGGAGTGCCAAATGTCTCCCACAATCTGACACCAGGAACATGGCCAGGTGAGTTTAGTTTCCCATGGAAAAGGGCCACCGTTCGTGTCCACCACCCTCATCCGGCCACCTCGGCTTCAGCCTGCAAAAATGCCGTGATATTCAAGATTTCTCCCAGATGCAACATGCCACATTTTGGAACTCGGGCTGATTTTGGAGTGCTAAATGTCTCCCACAATCTGACACCAGGAACATGGCCAGGTGAGTTTAGTTTCCCATGGAAAAGGGCCACCGTTCATGTCCACCACCCTCATCCGGCCACCTCGGCTTCAGCCTGCAAAAATGCTGTGATATTCAAGATTTCTCCCAGATGCAAGATGCCACATTTTGGAACTCAGGCTTCTTTTGGAGTGCCAAATGTCTCCCACAATCTGACACCAGGAACATGGCCAGGTGAGTTTAGTTTCCCATGGAAAAGAGCCACCGTTCGTGTCCACCACCCTCATCCGGCCACCTCGGCTTCAGCCTGCAAAAATGCCGTGATATTCAAGATTTCTCCCAGATGCAAGATGCCACATTTTGGAACTCAGGCTGATTTTGGAGTGCCAAATGTCTCCCACAATCTGACACCAGGAACATGGCCAGGTGAGTTTAGTTTCCCATGGAAAAGGGCCACCGTTCGTGTCCACCACCCTCATCCGGCCACCTCGGCTTCGGCCTGCAAAAAAGCCGTGGCATTCAAGATTTCTCCCAGATGCAAGATGCCACATTTTGGAACTCGGGCTGCTTTTGGAGTGCCAAATGTCTCCCACAATCTGACACCAGGAACATGGCCAGGTGAGTTTAGTTTCCCATGGAAAAGGGCCACCGTTCGTGTCCACCACGGTCATCAGGCCACTTCGTATTCAGCCTGCAAAAATGCCGTGATATTCAAGATTTCTCCCAGATGCAAGATGCCACATTTTGGAACTCGGGCTGATTTTGGAGTGCTAAATGTCTCCCACAATCTGACACCAGGAACATGGCCAGGTGAGTTTAGTTTCCCATGGAAAAGGGCCACCGTTCGTGTCCACCACCCTCATCCGGCCACCTCGGCTTCAGCCTGCAAAAATGCTGTGATATTCAAGATTTCTCCCAGATGCAAGATGCCACATTTTGGAACTCAGGCTTCTTTTGGAGTGCCAAATGTCTCCCACAATCTGACACCAGGAACATGGCAAGGTGAGTTTAGTTTCCCATGGAAAAGAGCCACCGTTCGTGTCCACCACCCTCATCCGGCCACCTCGGCTTCAGCCTGCAAAAATGCCGTGATATTCAAGATTTCTCCCAGATGCAAGATGCCACATTTTGGAACTCGGGCTGCTTTTGGAGTGCCAAATGTCTCCCACAATCTGACACTAGGAACATGGCCAGGTGAGTTTAGTTTCCCATGGAAAAGGGCCACCGTTCGTGTCCACCACCCTCATCCGGCCACCTCGGCTTCGGCCTGCAAAAAAGCCGTGGCATTCAAGATTTCTCCCAGATGCAAGATGCCACATTTTGGAACTCGGGCTGCTTTTGGAGTGCCAAATGTCTCCCACAATCTGACACCAGGAACATGGCCAGGTGAGTTTAGTTTCCCATGGAAAAGGGCCACCGTTCGTGTCCACCACCCTCATCCGGCCACCTCGGCTTCAGACTGCAAAAATGCTGTGATATTCAAGATTTCTCCCAGATGCAAGATGCCACATTTTGGAACTCGGGCTGCTTTTGGAGTGCCAAATGTCTCCCACAATCTGACACCAGGAACATGGCCTGGTGAGTTTAGTTTCCCATGGAAAAGGGCCACCGTTCGTGTCCACCACCCTCATCCGGCCACCTCGGCTTCGGCCTGCAAAAAAGCCGTGGCATTCAAGATTTCTCCCAGATGCAAGATGCCACATTTTGGAACTCGGGCTGCTTTTGGAGTGCCAAATGTCTCCCACAATCTGACACCAGGAACATGGCCAGGTGAGTTTAGTTTCCCATGGAAAAGGGCCACCGTTCGTGTCCACCACCCTCATCCGGCCACCTCGGCTTCGGCCTGCAAAAAAGCCGTGGCATTCAAGATTTCTCACAGATGCAAGATGCCACATTTTGGAACTCGGGCTGCTTTTGGAGTGCCAAATGTCTCCCACAATCTGACACCAGGAACATGGCCAGGTGAGTTTAGTTTCCCATGGAAAAGGGCCACCGTTCGTGTCCACCACCCTCATCCGGCCACCTCGGCTTCAGCATGCAAAAATGCTGTGATATTCAAGATTTCTCCCAGATGCAAGATGCCACATTTTGGAACTCGGGCTGCTTTTGGAGTGCCAAATGTCTCCCACAATCTGACACCAGGAACATGGCCTGGTGAGTTTAGTTTCCCATGGAAAAGGGCCACCGTTCGTGTCCACCACCCTCATCCGGCCACCTCGGCTTCGGCCTGCAAAAAAGCCGTGGCATTCAAGATTTCTCCCAGATGCAAGATGCCACATTTTGGAACTCGGGCTGCTTTTGGAGTGCCAAATGTCTCCCACAATCTGACACCAGGAACATGGCCAGGTGAGTTTAGTTTCCCATGGAAAAGGGCCACCGTTCGTGTCCACCACGGTCATCAGGCCACTTCGTATTCAGCCAGCAAAAATGCCGTGATATTCAAGATTTCTCCCAGATGCAAGATGCCACATTTTGGAACTCGGGCTGCTTTTGGAGTGCCAAATGTCTCCCACAATTTGACACCAGGAACATGGCCAGGTGAGTTTAGTTTCCCATGGAAAAGGGCCACCGTTCGTGTCCACCACCCTCATCCGGCCACCTCGGCTTCGGCCTGCAAAAATGCCGTGGCATTCAAGATTTCTCCCAGATGCAAGATGCCACATTTTGGAACTCGGGCTGCTTTTGGAGTGCCAAATGTCTCCCACAATCTGACACCAGGAACATGGCCAGGTGAGTTTAGTTTCCCATGGAAAAGGGCCACCGTTCGTGTCCACCACCCTCATCCGGCCACCTCGGCTTCAGCCTGCAAAAATGCCGTGATATTCAAGATTTCTCCCAGATGCAAGATGCCACATTTTGGAACTCAGGCTGCTTTTGGAGTGCCAAATGTCTCCCACAATCTGACACCAGGAACATGGCCAGGTGAGTTTAGTTTCCCATGGAAAAGGGCCACCGTTCGTGTCCACCACCCTCATCCGGCCACCTCGGCTTCAGCCTGCAAAAATGCCGTGATATTCAAGATTTCTCCCAGATGCAAGATGCCACATTTTGGAACTCGGGCTGCTTTTGGAGTGCCAAATGTCTCCCACAATCTGACACCAGGAACATGGCCAGGTGAGTTTAGTTTCCCATGGAAAAGGGCCACCGTTCGTGTCCACCACCCTCATCCGGCCACCTCGGCTTCAGCCTGCAAAAATGCTGTGATATTCAAGATTTCTCCCAGATGCAAGATGCCACATTTTGGAACTCGGGCTGCTTTTGGAGTGCCAAATGTCTCCCACAATCTGACACCAGGAACATGGCCAGGTGAGTTTAGTTTCCCATGGAAAAGGGCCACCGTTCGTGTCCACCACCCTCATCCGGCCACCTCGGCTTCAGCCTGCAAAAATGCCGTGGCATTCAATATTTCTCCCAGATGCAAGATGCCACATTTTGGAACTCGGGCTGCTTTTGGAGTGCCAAATGTCTCCCACAATCTGACACCAGGAACATGGCCAGGTGAGTTTAGTTTCCCATGGAAAAGGGCCACCGTTCGTGTCCACCACCCTCATCCGGCCACCTCGGCTTCGGCCTGCAAAAATGCCGTGGCATTCAAGATTTCTCCCAGATGCAAGATGCCACATTTTGGAACTCGGGCTGCTTTTGGAGTGCCAAATGTCTCCCACAATCTGACACCAGGAACATGGCCAGGTGAGTTTAGTTTCCCATGGAAAAGGGCCACCGTTCGTGTCCACCACGGTCATCAGGCCACTTCGTATTCAGCCTGCAAAAATGCCGTGATATTCAAGATTTCTCCCAGATGCAAGATGCCACATTTTGGAACTCGGGCTGCTTTTGGAGTGCCAAATGTCTCCCACAATTTGACACCAGGAACATGGCCAGGTGAGTTTAGTTTCCCATGGAAAAGGGCCACCGTTCGTGTCCACCACCCTCATCCGGCCACCTCGGCTTCGGCCTGCAAAAATGCCGTGGCATTCAAGATTTCTCCCAGATGCAAGATGCCACATTTTGGAACTCGGGCTGCTTTTGGAGTGCCAAATGTCTCCCACAATCTGACACCAGGAACATGGCCAGGTGAGTTTAGTTTCCCATGGAAAAGGGCCACCGTTCGTGTCCACCACCCTCATCCGGCCACCTCGGCTTCAGCCTGCAAAAATGCCGTGATATTCAAGATTTCTCCCAGATGCAAGATGCCACATTTTGGAACTCGGGCTGCTTTTGGAGTGCCAAATGTCTCCCACAATCTGACACCAGGAACATGGCCAGGTGAGTTTAGTTTCCCATGGAAAAGGGCCACCGTTCGTGTCCACCACCCTCATCCGGCCACCTCGGCTTCAGCCTGCAAAAATGCTGTGATATTCAAGATTTCTCCCAGATGCAAGATGCCACATTTTGGAACTCAGGCTTCTTTTGGAGTGCCAAATGTCTCCCACAATCTGACACCAGGAACATGGCCAGGTGAGTTTAGTTTCCCATGGAAAAGAGCCACCGTTCGTGTCCACCACCCTCATCCGGCCACCTCGGCTTCAGCCTGCAAAAATGCCGTGATATTCAAGATTTCTCCCAGATGCAAGATGCCACATTTTGGAACTCAGGCTGCTTTTGGAGTGCCAAATGTCTCCCACAATCTGACACCAGGAACATGGCCAGGTGAGTTTAGTTTCCCATGGAAAAGGGCCACCGTTCGTGTCCACCACCCTCATCCGGCCACCTCGGCTTCGGCCTGCAAAAATGCCGTGGCATTCAAGATTTCTCCCAGATGCAAGATGCCACATTTTGGAACTCGGGCTGCTTTTGGAGTGCCAAATGTCTCCCACAATCTGACACCAGGAACATGGCCAGGTGAGTTTAGTTTCCCATGGAAAAGGGCCACCGTTCGTGTCCACCACCCTCATCCGGCCACCTCGGCTTCAGCCTGCAAAAATGCTGTGATATTCAAGATTTCTCCCAGATGCAAGATGCCACATTTTGGAACTCGGGCTGCTTTTGGAGTGCCAAATGTCTCCCACAATCTGACACCAGGAACATGGCCTGGTGAGTTTAGTTTCCCATGGAAAAGGGCCACCGTTCGTGTCCACCACCCTCATCCGGCCACCTCGGCTTCGGCCTGCAAAAAAGCCGTGGCATTCAAGATTTTCTCCCAGATGCAAGATGCCACATTTTGGAACTCGGGCTGCTTTTGGAGTGCCAAATGTCTCCCACAATCTGACACCAGGAACATGGCCAGGTGAGTTTAGTTTCCCATGGAAAAGGGCCACCGTTCGTGTCCACCACCCTCATCCGGCCACCTCGGCTTCGGCCTGCAAAAAATGCCGTGGCATTCAAGATTTCTCCCAGATGCAAGATGCCACATTTTGGAACTCAGGCTGCTTTTGGAGTGCCAAATGTCTCCCACAATCTGACACCAGGAACATGGCCAGGTGAGTTTAGTTTCCCATGGAAAAGGGCCACCGTTCGTGTCCACCACCCTCATCCGGCCACCTCGGCTTCAGCATGCAAAAATGCTGTGATATTCAAGATTTCTCCCAGATGCAAGATGCCACATTTTGAACTCGGGCTGCTTTTGGAGTGCCAAATGTCTCCCACAATCTGACACCAGGAACATGGCCTGGTGAGTTTAGTTTCCCATGGAAAAGGGCCACCGTTCGTGTCCACCACCCTCATCCGGCCACCTCGGCTTCGGCCTGCAAAAAAGCCGTGGCATTCAAGATTTCTCCCAGATGCAAGATGCCACATTTTGGAACTCGGGCTGCTTTTGGAGTGCCAAATGTCTCCCACAATCTGACACCAGGAACATGGCCAGGTGAGTTTAGTTTCCCATGGAAAAGGGCCACCGTTCGTGTCCACCACGGTCATCAGGCCACTTCGTATTCAGCCTGCAAAAATGCCGTGATATTCAAGATTTCTCCCAGATGCAAGATGCCACATTTTGGAACTCGGGCTGCTTTTGGAGTGCCAAATGTCTCCCACAATTTGACACCAGGAACATGGCCAGGTGAGTTTAGTTTCCCATGGAAAAGGGCCACCGTTTGTGTCCACCACCCTCATCCGGCCACCTCGGCTTCGGCCTGCAAAAATGCCGTGGCATTCAAGATTTCTCCCAGATGCAAGATGCCACATTTTGGAACTCGGGCTGCTTTTGGAGTGCCAAATGTCTCCCACAATCTGACACCAGGAACATGGCCAGGTGAGTTTAGTTTCCCATGGAAAAGGGCCAACGTTCGTGTCCACCACCCCTCATCCGGCCACCTCGGCTTCAGCCTGCAAAAATGCCGTGATATTCAAGATTTCTCCCAGATGCAAGATGCCACATTTTGGAACTCGAGCTGCTTTTGGAGTGCCAAATGTCTCCCCACAATCTGACACCAGGAACATGGCCAGGTGAGTTTAGTTCCCATGGAAAAGGGCCACCGTTCATGTCCACCACCCTCATCCGGCCACCTCGGCTTCAGCCTGCAAAAATGCTGTGATATTCAAGATTTCTCCCAGATGCAAGATGCCACATTTTGGAATTCAGGCTTCTTTTGGAGTGCCAAATGTCTCCACAATCTGACACCAGGAACATGGCCAGGTGAGTTTAGTTTCCCATGGAAAAGAGCCACCGTTCGTGTCCACCACCCTCATCCGGCCACCTCGGCTTCAGCCTGCAAAAATGCCGTGATATTCAAGATTTCTCCCAGATGCAAGATGCCACATTTTGGAACTCAGGCTGCTTTTGGAGTGCCAAATGTCTCCCACAATCTGACACCAGGAACATGGCCAGGTGAGTTTAGTTTCCCATGGAAAAGGGCCACCGTTCGTGTCCACCACCCTCATCCGGCCACCTCGGCTTCGGCCTGCAAAAAAGCCGTGGCATTCAAGATTTCTCCAGATGCAAGATGCCACATTTTGGAACTCGGGCTGCTTTTGGAGTGCCAAATGTCTCCCACAATCTGACACCAGGAACATGGCCAGGTGAGTTTAGTTTCCCATGGAAAAGGGCCACCGTTCGTGTCCACCACGGTCATCAGGCCACTTCGTATTCAGCCTGCAAAAATGCCGTGATATTCAAGATTTCTCCCAGATGCAAGATGCCACATTTTGGAACTCAGGCTGCTTTTGGAGTGCCAAATGTCTCCCACAATCTGACACCAGGAACATGGCCAGGTGAGTTTAGTTTCCCATGGAAAAGGGCCACCGTTCGTGTCCACCACCCTCATCCGGCCACCTCGCTTCAGCCTGCAAAAATGCTGTGATATTCAAGATTTCTCCCAGATGCAAGATGCCACATTTTGGAACTCGGGCTGCTTTTGGAGTGCCAAATGTCTCCCACAATCTGACACCAGGAACATGGCCTGGTGAGTTTAGTTTCCCATGGAAAAGGGCCACCGTTCGTGTCCACCACCCTCATCCGGCCACCTCGGCTTCGGCCTGCAAAAAAGCCGTGGCATTCAAGATTTCTCCCAGATGCAAGATGCCACATTTTGGAACTCGGGCTGCTTTTGGAGTGCCAAATGTCTCCCACAATCTGACACCAGGAACATGGCCAGGTGAGTTTAGTTTCCCATGGAAAAGGGCCACCGTTCGTGTCCACCACCCTCATCCGGCCACCTCGGCTTCGGCCTGCAAAAATGCCGTGGCATTCAAGATTTCTCCCAGATGCAAGATGCCACATTTTGGAACTCAGGCTGCTTTTGGAGTGCCAAATGTCTCCCACAATCTGACACCAGGAACATGGCCAGGTGAGTTTAGTTTCCCATGGAAAAGGGCCACCGTTCGTGTCCACCACCCTCATCCGGCCACCTCGGCTTCAGCATGCAAAAATGCTGTGATATTCAAGATTTCTCCCAGATGCAAGATGCCACATTTTGGAACTCGGGCTGCTTTTGGAGTGCCAAATGTCTCCCACAATCTGACACCAGGAACATGGCCTGGTGAGTTTAGTTTCCCATGGAAAAGGGCCACCGTTCGTGTCCACCACCCTCATCCGGCCACCTCGGCTTCGGCCTGCAAAAAAGCCGTGGCATTCAAGATTTCTCCCAGATGCAAGATGCCACATTTTGGAACTCGGGCTGCTTTTGGAGTGCCAAATGTCTCCCACAATCTGACACCAGGAACATGGCCAGGTGAGTTTAGTTTCCCATGGAAAAGGGCCACCGTTCGTGTCCACCACGGTCATCAGGCCACTTCGTATTCAGCCTGCAAAAATGCCGTGATATTCAAGATTTCTCCCAGATGCAAGATGCCACATTTTGGAACTCAGGCTGCTTTTGGAGTGCCAAATGTCTCCCACAATTTGACACCAGGAACATGGCCAGGTGAGTTTAGTTTCCCATGGAAAAGGGCCACCGTTCGTGTCCACCACCCTCATCCGGCCACCTCGGCTTCGGCCTGCAAAAATGCCGTGGCATTCAAGATTTCTCCCAGATGCAAGATGCCACATTTTGGAACTCGGGCTGCTTTTGGAGTGCCAAATGTCTCCCACAATCTGACACCAGGAACATGGCCAGGTGAGTTTAGTTTCCCATGGAAAAGGGCCACCGTTCGTGTCCACCACCCTCATCCGGCCACCTCGGCTTCAGCCTGCAAAAATGCCGTGATATTCAAGATTTCTCCCAGATGCAAGATGCCACATTTTGGAACTCGGGCTGCTTTTGGAGTGCCAAATGTCTCCCACAATCTGACACCAGGAACATGGCCAGGTGAGTTTAGTTTCCCATGGAAAAGGGCCACCGTTCGTGTCCACCACCCTCATCCGGCCACCTCGGCTTCAGCCTGCAAAAATGCCGTGATATTCAAGATTTCTCCCAGATGCAAGATGCCACATTTTGGAACTCGGGCTGCTTTTGGAGTGCCAAATGTCTCCCACAATCTGACACCAGGAACATGGCCAGGTGAGTTTAGTTTCCCATGGAAAAGGGCCACCGTTCGTGTCCACCACCCCCATCCGGCCACCTCGACTT
>NW_026960921.1:0-29767 GCF_021018805.1 Prinia subflava | reverse complement strand
TCTTCCATGGAAAACAAGCAATTTAGATCCTAAAACCTTTGCTCTTGCTCTGCAGACGAGGAATACACCAACTGGTACAAAATATACTTCACTTGTGGAAAAGGGGCAAGAAAGTGTCTGCAGCAGCTTCTCTGCTTGCTGCAAACACAGGGAACAAACAGGGTTTGTGTCTTGAGAAAACCAACACAGCAACAGCAAAGCATAGTGTTCTACATAGCTCTTCCATGGAAAACAAGCAATTTAGATCCTAAAACCTTTGCTCTTGCTCTGCAGACGAGGAATACACAAACTGGTACAAAATATCTAGTGGAAAAGGAGCAAGAAAGTGTCTGCAGCAGCTTCTCTGCTTGCTGAAAACACAGAGAACAAACAGGGCTTGTGTCTTGAGAAAACAAACACAGCAACCGAAAACCATAGTGTTCTACATAGCTCTTCCATGGAAAACAAGCAATTTAGATCCTAAAACCTTTGCTCTTGCTCTGCAGACGAGGAATACACCAACTGGTACAAAATATACTTCACTTGTGGAAAAGGGGCAAGAAAGTGTCTGCAGCAGCTTTTCTGCTCGCTGGAAACACATACAACTAACAAGGCTTGTGTCTTGAGAAAACCAACACAGTAACAGCAAAGCACAGTGTTCTACATATCTCTTCCAAGGAAATCAAGCAATTTAGGTCCTAAAACCTTTGCTCCTGCTCTCCAGACGAGGAATACACCAACTGGTACAAAATATACATCAGTAGTGGAGAAAGCAGGTACGTGTCTTCAAGAGCTTCTCTGCTCGCTGCAAGTACAGAGAACAAACAGGGTTTGTTTCTTGAGAAAACCGACACAGCAACAGCAAAGCATAGTGTTCTACAGAGCTCTTCCATGGAAATCAAGCAATTTAGATCCTAACACCTATTGCTCTTGCTCTGCAGACGAGGAATACACCAACTGGTACAAAATATACTTCACTTGTGGAAAAGGGGCAAGAAAGTGTCTGCAGCAGCTTCTCTGCTTGCTGCAAACACAGACAACCAACAGGACTTGTGTCTTGAGAAAACCAACACAGCAACAGCAAAGCATAGTGTTCTACAGAGCTCTTCCATGGAAAACAAGCAATTTAGATCCTAAAACCTTTGCTCTTGCTCTGCAGACGAGGAATACACCAACTGGTACAAAATATACTTCACTTGTGGAAAAGGAGCAAGAAAGTGTCTGCAGCAGCTTCTCTGCTTGCTGAAAACACAGGGAACAAACAGGGTTTGTGTCTTTAGAAAACCAACACAGCAACCGAAAAACCATAGTGTTCTACATAGCTCTTCCATGGAAAACAAGCAATTTAGATCCTAAAACTCTTTGCTCTTGCTCTGCAGACGAGGAATACACCAACTGGTACAAAATATACTTCACTTGTGGAAAAGGGGCAAGAAAGTGTCTGCAGCAGCTTCTCTGCTTGCTGAAAACACAGGGAACAAACAGGGCTTGTGTCTTGAGAAAACCAACACAGCAACAGCAAAGCATAGTGTTCTACATAGCTCTTCCATGGAAAACAAGCAATTTAGATCCTAAAACCTTTGCTCTTGCTCTGCAGACGAGGAATACACCAACTGGTACAAAATATACTTCACTAGTGGAAAAGGAGCAAGAAAGTGTCTGCAGCAGCTTCTCTGCTTGCTGAAAACACAGAGAACAAATAGGGCTTGTGTCTTGAGAAAACAAACACAGCAACCGAAAACCATAGTGTTCTACATAGCTCTTCCACGGAAAACAAGCAATTTAGATCCTAAAACCTTTGCTCTTGCTCTGCAGACGAGGAATACACCAACTGGTACAAAATATACTTCACTTGTGGAAAAGGGGCAAGAAAGTGTCTGCAGCAGCTTTTCTGCTCGCTGGAAACACATACAACTAACAAGGCTTGTGTCTTGAGAACTTGAGAAAACCAACACAGTAACAGCAAAGCACAGTGTTCTACATATCTCTTCCAAGGAATCAAGCAATTTAGGTCCTAAAACCATTGCTCCTGCTCTCCAGACGAGGAATACACCAACTGGTACAAAATATACGTCAGTAGTGGAGAAAGCAGGTACGTGTCTTCAAGAGCTTCTCTGCTCGCTGCAAGTACAGAGAACAAACAGGGTTTGTTTCTTGAGAAAACCGACACAGCAACAGCAAAGCATAGTGTTCTACAGAGCTCTTCCATGGAAATCAAGCAATTTAGGTCCTAACACCTTTGCTCTTGCTCTGCAGACGAGGAATACACCAACTGGTACAAAATATACTTCACTTGTGGAAAAGGGGCAAGAAAGTGTCTGCAGCAGCTTCTCTGCTTGCTGAAAACACAGGGAACAAACAGGTTTGTGTCTTTAGAAAACCAACACAGCACAGCAAAGCATAGTGTTCTACAGAGCTCTTCATGGAAAACAAGCAATTTAGATCCTAAAACCTTTGCTCTTGCTCTGCAGACGAGGAATACACCAACTGGTACAAAATATACTTCACTTGTGGAAAAGGAGCAAGAAAGTGTCTGCAGCAGCTTCTCTGCTTGCTGAAAACACAGGGAACAAACAGGGTTTGTGTCTTTAGAAAACCAACACAGCAACAGCAAAGCATAGTGTTCTACATAGCTCTTCCATGGAAAACAAGCAATTTAGATCCTAAAACCTTTGCTCTTGCTCTGCAGACGAGGAATACACCAACTGGTACAAAATATACTTCACTTGTGGAAAAGGGGCAAGAAAGTGTCTGCAGCAGCTTTTCTGCTCGCTGGAAACACATACAACTAACAAGGCTTGTGTCTTGAGAAAACCAACACAGTAACAGCAAAGCACAGTGTTCTACATATCTCTTCCAAGGAAATCAAGCAATTTAGGTCCTAAAACCATTGCTCCTGCTCTCCAGACGAGGAATACACCAACTGGTACAAATATACGTCAGTAGTGGAGAAAGCAGGTACGTGTCTTCAAGAGCTTCTCTGCTCGCTGCAAGTACAGAGAACAAACAGGGTTTGTTTCTTGAGAAAACCGACACAGCAACAGCAAAGCATAGTGTTCTACAGAGCTCTTCCATGGAAATCAAGCAATTTAGGTCCTAACACCTTTGCTCTTGCTCTGCAGACGAGGAATACACACACTGGTACAAAATATATTTCACTTGTGGAAAAGGGGCAAGAAAGTGTCTGCAGCAGCTTCTCTGCTTGCTGCAAACACAGACAACCAACAGGACTTGTGTCTTGAGAAAACCAACACAGCAACAGCAAAGCATAGTGTTCTACAGAGCTCTTCCATGGAAAACAAGCAATTTAGATCCTAAAACCTTTGCTCTTGCTCTGCAGACGAGGAATACACCAACTGGTACAAAATATACTTCACTTGTGGAAAAGGGGCAAGAAAGTGTCTGCAGCAGCTTCTCTGCTTGCTGAAAACACAGGGAACAAACAGGGTTTGTGTCTTTAGAAAACCAACACAGCAACAGCAAAGCATAGTGTTCTACATAGCTCTTCCATGGAAAACAAGCAATTTAGATCCTAAAACCTTTGCTCTTGCTCTGCAGACGAGGAATACACCAACTGGTACAAAATATACTTCACTTGTGGAAAAGGGGCAAGAAAGTGTCTGCAGCAGCTTCTCTGCTTGCTGCAAACACAGACAACCAACAGGAATTGTGTCTTGAGAAAACCAACACAGCAACCGAAAACCATGGTGTTCTACATAGCTCTTCCATGGAAAACAAGCAATTTAGATCCTAAAACCTTTGCTCTTGCTCTGCAGACGAGGAATACACCAACTGGTACAAAATATACTTCACTTGTGGAAAAGGGGCAAGAAAGTGTCTGCAGCAGCTTTTCTGCTCGCTGGAAACACATACAACTAACAAGGCTTGTGTCTTGAGAAAACCAACACAGTAACAGCAAAGCACAGTGTTCTACATATCTCTTCCAAGGAAATCAAGCAATTTAGGTCCTAAAACCTTTGCTCCTGCTCTCCAGACGAGGAATACACCAACTGGTACAAAATATACGTCAGTAGTGGAGAAAGCAGGTACGTGTCTTCAAGAGCTTCTCTGCTCGCTGCAAGTACAGAGAACAAACAGGGTTTGTTTCTTGAGAAAACCGACACAGCAACAGCAAAGCATAGTGTTCTACAGAGCTCTTCCATGGAAAACAAGCAATTTAGGTCCTAACACCTTTGCTCTTGCTCTGCAGACGAGGAATACACACACTGGTACAAAATATATTTCACTTGTGGAAAAGGGGCAAGAAAGTGTCTGCAGCAGCTTCTCTGCTTGCTGAAAACACAGACAACCAACAGGACTTGTGTCTTGAGAAAACCAACACAGCAACAGCAAAGCATAGTGTTCTACAGAGCTCTTCCATGGAAAACAAGCAATTTAGATCCTAAAACCTTTGCTCTTGCTCTGCAGACGAGGAATACACCAACTGGTACAAAATATACTTCACTTGTGGAAAAGAGGCAAGAAAGTGTCTGCAGCAGCTTCTCTGCTTGCTGAAAACACAGGGAACAAACAGGGTTTGTGTCTTTAGAAAACCAACACAGCAACAGCAAAGCATAGTGTTCTTAATAGCTCTTCCATGGAAAACAAGCAATTTAGATCCTAAAACCTTTGCTCTTGCTCTGCAGACGAGGAATACACCAACTGGTAC
The DNA here is from genome assembly GCF_021018805.1 of Prinia subflava. NCBI lineage: Eukaryota > Metazoa > Chordata > Aves > Passeriformes > Cisticolidae > Prinia > Prinia subflava. The sequence continues at coordinate 25,119 of NW_026960921.1, read as the reverse complement.
AAAATATACTTCACTTGTGGAAAAGGGGCAAGAAAGTGTCTGCAGCAGCTTCTCTGCTTGCTGAAAACACAGGGAACAAACAGGGTTTGTGTCTTGAGAAAACCAACACAGCAACAGCAAAGCATAGTGTTCTACATAGCTCTTCCATGGAAAACAAGCAATTTAGATCCTAAAACCTTTGCTCTTGCTCTGCAGACGAGGAATACACAAACTGGTACAAAATATACTTCACTAGTGGAAAAGGAGCAAGAAAGTGTCTGCAGCAGCTTCTCTGCTTGCTGAAAACACAGAGAACAAACAGGGCTTGTGTCTTGAGAAAACAAACACAGCAACCGAAAACCATAGTGTTCTACATAGCTCTTCCATGGAAAACAAGCAATTTAGATCCTAAAACCTTTGCTCTTGCTCTGCAGACGAGGAATACACCAACTGGTACAAAATATACTTCACTTGTGGAAAAGGGGCAAGAAAGTGTCTGCAGCAGCTTTTCTGCTCGCTGGAAACACATACAACTAACAAGGCTTGTGTCTTGAGAAAACCAACACAGTAACAGCAAAGCACAGTGTTCTACATATCTCTTCCAAGGAAATCAAGCAATTTAGGTCCTAAAACCATTGCTCCTGCTCTCCAGACAAGGAATACACCAACTGGTACAAAATATACGTCAGTAGTGGAGAAAGCAGGTACGTGTCTTCAAGAGCTTCTCTGCTCGCTGCAAGTACAGAGAACAAACAGGGTTTGTTTCTTGAGAAAACCGACACAGCAACAGCAAAGCATAGTGTTCTACAGAGCTCTTCCATGGAAATCAAGCAATTTAGGTCCTAACACCTTTGCTCTTGCTCTGCAGACGAGGAATACACCAACTGGTACAAAATATATTTCACTTGTGGAAAAGGGGCAAGAAAGTGTCTGCAGCAGCTTCTCTGCTTGCTGCAAACACAGGGAACAAACAGGACTTGTGTCTTGAGAAAACCAACACAGCAACAGCAAAGCATAGTGTTCTACAGAGCTCTTCCATGGAAAACAAGCAATTTAGATCCTAAAACCTTTGCTCTTGCTCTGCAGACGAGGAATACACCAACTGGTACAAAATATACTTCACTTGTGGAAAAGGGGCAAGAAAGTGTCTGCAGCAGCTTCTCTGCTTGCTGAAAACACAGGGAACAAACAGGGTTTGTGTCTTGAGAAAACCAACACAGCAACAGCAAAGCATAGTGTTCTACATAGCTCTTCCATGGAAAACAAGCAATTTAGATCCTAAAACCTTTGCTCTTGCTCTGCAGACGAGGAATACACCAACTGGTACAAAATATATTTCACTTGTGGAAAAGGGGCAAGAAAGTGTCTGCAGCAGCTTCTCTGCTTGCTGAAAACACAGGGAACAAACAGGACTTGCGTCTTGAGAAAACCAACACAGCAACAGCAAAGCATAGTGTTCTACAGAGCTCTTCCATGGAAAACAAGCAATTTAGATCCTAAAACCTTTGCTCTTGCTCTGCAGACGAGGAATACACCAACTGGTACAAAATATACTTCACTTGTGGAAAAGAGGCAAGAAAGTGTCTGCAGCAGCTTCTCTGCTTGCTGAAAACACAGGGAACAAACAGGGTTTGTGTCTTTAGAAAACCAACACAGCAACAGCAAAGCATAGTGTTCTACATAGCTCTTCCATGGAAAACAAGCAATTTAGATCCTAAAACCTTTGCTCTTGCTCTGCAGACAAGGAATACACCAACTGGTACAAAATATACTTCACTTGTGGAAAAGGAGCAAGAAAGTGTCTGCAGCAGCTTCTCTGCTTGCTGAAAACACAGGGAACAAACAGGGTTTGTGTCTTGAGAAAACCAACACAGCAACAGCAAAGCATAGTGTTCTACATAGCTCTTCCATGGAAAACAAGCAATTTAGATCCTAAAACCTTTGCTCTTGCTCTGCAGACGAGGAATACACAAACTGGTACAAAATATACTTCACTAGTGGAAAAGGAGCAAGAAAGTGTCTGCAGCAGCTTCTCTGCTTGCTGAAAACACAGAGAACAAACAGGGCTTGTGTCTTGAGAAAACAAACACAGCAACCGAAAACCATAGTGTTCTACATAGCTCTTCCATGGAAAACAAGCAATTTAGATCCTAAAACCTTTGCTCTTGCTCTGCAGACGAGGAATACACCAACTGGTACAAAATATACTTCACTTGTGGAAAAGGGGCAAGAAAGTGTCTGCAGCAGCTTCTCTGCTTGCTGAAAACACAGGGAACAAACAGGGTTTGTGTCTTGAGAAAACCAACACAGCAACAGCAAAGCATAGTGTTCTACATAGCTCTTCCATGGAAAACAAGCAATTTAGATCCTAAAACCTTTGCTCTTGCTTTGCAGACGAGGAACACACTAACTGGTACAAAATATACGTCAGTAGTGGAGAAAGCAGGTACGTGTCTTCAAGAGCTTCTCTGCTTGCTGAAAACACAGGGAACAAACAGGGCTTGTGTGTTTAGAAAACCAACACAGCAACAGCAAAGCATAGTGTTCTACATAGCTCTTCCATGGAAAACAAGCAATTTAGATCCTAAAACCTTTGCTCTTGCTCTGCAGACGAGGAATACACCAACTGGTACAAAATATACTTCACTTGTGGAAAAGGAGCAAGAAAGTGTCTGCAGCAGCTTCTCTGCTTGCTGAAAACACAGGGAAAAAACAGGGTTTGTGTCTTGAGAAAACAAACACAGCAACCGAAAACCATAGTGTTCTACATAGCTCTTCCATGGAAAACAAGCAATTTAGATCCTAAAACCTTTGCTCTTGCTCTGCAGACGAGGAATACACCAACTGGTACAAAATATACTTCACTTGTGGAAAAGGGGCAAGAAAGTGTCTGCAGCAGCTTTTCTGCTCGCTGGAAACACATACAACTAACAAGGCTTGTGTCTTGAGAAAACCAACACAGTAACAGCAAAGCACAGTGTTCTACATATCTCTTCCAAGGAAATCAAGCAATTTAGGTCCTAAAACCATTGCTCCTGCTCTCCAGACGAGGAATACACCAACTGGTACAAAATATACGTCAGTAGTGGAGAAAGCAGGTACGTGTCTTCAAGAGCTTCTCTGCTCGCTGCAAGTACAGAGAACAAACAGGGTTTGTTTCTTGAGAAAACCGACACAGCAACAGCAAAGCATAGTGTTCTACAGAGCTCTTCCATGGAAATCAAGCAATTTAGGTCCTAACACCTTTGCTCTTGCTCTGCAGACGAGGAATACACACACTGGTACAAAATATATTTCACTTGTGGAAAAGGGGCAAGAAAGTGTCTGCAGCAGCTTCTCTGCTTGCTGCAAACACAGGGAACAAACAGGACTTGTGTCTTGAGAAAACCAACACAGCAACAGCAAAGCATAGTGTTCTACAGAGCTCTTCCATGGAAAACAAGCAATTTAGATCCTAAAACCTTTGCTCTTGCTCTGCAGACGAGGAATACACCAACTGGTACAAAATATACTTCACTTGTGGAAAAGGGGCAAGAAAGTGTCTGCAGCAGCTTCTCTGCTTGCTGAAAACACAGGGAACGAACAGGGTTTGTGTCTTGAGAAAACCAACACAGCAACAGCAAAGCATAGTGTTCTACATAGCTCTTCCATGGAAAACAAGCAATTTAGATCCTAAAACCTTTGCTCTTGCTCTGCAGACGAGGAATACACCAACTGGTACAAAATATATTTCACTTGTGGAAAAGGGGCAAGAAAGTGTCTGCAGCAGCTTCTCTGCTTGCTGAAAACACAGGGAACAAACAGGACTTGCGTCTTGAGAAAACCAACACAGCAACAGCAAAGCATAGTGTTCTACAGAGCTCTTCCATGGAAAACAAGCAATTTAGATCCTAAAACCTTTGCTCTTGCTCTGCAGACGAGGAATACACCAACTGGTACAAAATATACTTCACTTGTGGAAAAGAGGCAAGAAAGTGTCTGCAGCAGCTTCTCTGCTTGCTGAAAACACAGGGAACAAACAGGGTTTGTGTCTTTAGAAAACCAACACAGCAACAGCAAAGCATAGTGTTCTACATAGCTCTTCCATGGAAAACAAGCAATTTAGATCCTAAAACCTTTGCTCTTGCTCTGCAGACGAGGAATACACCAACTGGTACAAAATATACTTCACTTGTGGAAAAGGAGCAAGAAAGTGTCTGCAGCAGCTTCTCTGCTTGCTGAAAACACAGGGAACAAACAGGGTTTGTGTCTTGAGAAAACCAACACAGCAACAGCAAAGCATAGTGTTCTACATAGCTCTTCCATGGAAAACAAGCAATTTAGATCCTAAAACCTTTGCTCTTGCTTTGCAGACGAGGAACACACTAACTGGTACAAAATATACGTCAGTAGTGGAGAAAGCAGGTACGTGTCTTCAAGAGCTTCTCTGCTTGCTGAAAACACAGGGAACAAACAGGGTTTGTGTCTTTAGAAAACCAACACAGCAACAGCAAAGCATAGTGTTCTACAGAGCTCTTCCATGGAAATCAAGCAATTTAGGTCCTAACACCTTTGCTCTTGCTCTGCAGACGAGGAATACACCAACTGGTACAAAATATACTTCACTTGTGGAAAAGGAGCAAGAAAGTGTCTGCAGCAGCTTCTCTGCTTGCTGAAAACACAGGGAAAAAACAGGGTTTGTGTCTTGAGAAAACCAACACAGCAACCGAAAACCATAGTGTTCTACATAGCTCTTCCATGGAAAACAAGCAATTTAGATCCTAAAACCTTTGCTCTTGCTCTGCAGACGAGGAATACACAAACTGGTACAAAATATACTTCACTAGTGGAAAAGGAGCAAGAAAGTGTCTGCAGCAGCTTCTCTGCTTGCTGAAAACACAGAGAACAAACAGGGCTTGTGTCTTGAGAAAACAAACACAGCAACCGAAAACAATAGTGTTCTACATAGCTCTTCCATGGAAAACAAGCAATTTAGATCCTAAAACCTTTGCTCTTGCTCTGCAGACGAGGAATACACCAACTGGTACAAAATATACTTCACTTGTGGAAAAGGGGCAAGAAAGTGTCTGCAGCAGCTTCTCTGCTTGCTGAAAACACAGGGAACAAACAGGGTTTGTGTCTTGAGAAAACCAACACAGCAACAGCAAAGCATAGTGTTCTACATAGCTCTTCCATGGAAAACAAGCAATTTAGATCCTAAAACCTTTGCTCTTGCTTTGCAGACGAGGAACACACTAACTGGTACAAAATATACGTCAGTAGTGGAGAAAGCAGGTACGTGTCTTCAAGAGCTTCTCTGCTTGCTGAAAACACAGGGAACAAACAGGGCTTGTGTGTTTAGAAAACCAACACAGCAACAGCAAAGCATAGTGTTCTACATAGCTCTTCCATGGAAAACAAGCAATTTACATCCTAAAACCTTTGCTCTTGCTCTGCAGACGAGGAATACACCAACTGGTACAAAATATACTTCACTTGTGGAAAAGGAGCAAGAAAGTGTCTGCAGCAGCTTCTCTGCTTGCTGAAAACACAGGGAAAAAACAGGGTTTGTGTCTTGAGAAAACAAACACAGCAACCGAAAACCATAGTGTTCTACATAGCTCTTCCATGGAAAACAAGCAATTTAGATCCTAAAACCTTTGCTCTTGCTCTGCAGACGAGGAATACACCAACTGGTACAAAATATACTTCACTTGTGGAAAAGGGGCAAGAAAGTGTCTGCAGCAGCTTTTCTGCTCGCTGGAAACACATACAACTAACAAGGCTTGTGTCTTGAGAAAACCAACACAGTAACAGCAAAGCACAGTGTTCTACATATCTCTTCCAAGGAAATCAAGCAATTTAGGTCCTAAAACCATTGCTCCTGCTCTCCAGACGAGGAATACACCAACTGGTACAAAATATACGTCAGTAGTGGAGAAAGCAGGTACGTGTCTTCAAGAGCTTCTCTGCTCGCTGCAAGTACAGAGAACAAACAGGGTTTGTTTCTTGAGAAAACCGACACAGCAACAGCAAAGCATAGTGTTCTACAGAGCTCTTCCATGGAAATCAAGCAATTTAGGTCCTAACACCTTTGCTCTTGCTCTGCAGACGAGGAATACACACACTGGTACAAAATATATTTCACTTGTGGAAAAGGGGCAAGAAAGTGTCTGCAGCAGCTTCTCTGCTTGCTGCAAACACAGGGAACAAACAGGACTTGTGTCTTGAGAAAACCAACACAGCAACAGCAAAGCATAGTGTTCTACAGAGCTCTTCCATGGAAAACAAGCAATTTAGATCCTAAAACCTTTGCTCTTGCTCTGCAGACGAGGAATACACCAACTGGTACAAAATATACTTCACTTGTGGAAAAGGGGCAAGAAAGTGTCTGCAGCAGCTTCTCTGCTTGCTGAAAACACAGGGAACAAACAGGGTTTGTGTCTTGAGAAAACCAACACAGCAACAGCAAAGCATAGTGTTCTACATAGCTCTTCCATGGAAAACAAGCAATTTAGATCCTAAAACCTTTGCTCTTGCTCTGCAGACGAGGAATACACCAACTGGTACAAAATATATTTCACTTGTGGAAAAGGGGCAAGAAAGTGTCTGCAGCAGCTTCTCTGCTTGCTGAAAACACAGGGAACAAACAGGACTTGCGTCTTGAGAAAACCAACACAGCAACAGCAAAGCATAGTGTTCTACAGAGCTCTTCCATGGAAAACAAGCAATTTAGATCCTAAAACCTTTGCTCTTGCTCTGCAGACGAGGAATACACCAACTGGTACAAAATATACTTCACTTGTGGAAAAGAGGCAAGAAAGTGTCTGCAGCAGCTTCTCTGCTTGCTGAAAACACAGGGAACAAACAGGGTTTGTGTCTTTAGAAAACCAACACAGCAACAGCAAAGCATAGTGTTCTACATAGCTCTTCCATGGAAAACAAGCAATTTAGATCCTAAAACCTTTGCTCTTGCTCTGCAGACGAGGAATACACCAACTGGTACAAAATATACTTCACTTGTGGAAAAGGAGCAAGAAAGTGTCTGCAGCAGCTTCTCTGCTTGCTGAAAACACAGGGAACAAACAGGGTTTGTGTCTTGAGAAAACCAACACAGCAACAGCAAAGCATAGTGTTCTACATAGCTCTTCCATGGAAAACAAGCAATTTAGATCCTAAAACCTTTGCTCTTGCTCTGCAGACGAGGAATACACAAACTGGTACAAAATATACTTCACTAGTGGAAAAGGAGCAAGAAAGTGTCTGCAGCAGCTTCTCTGCTTGCTGAAAACACAGAGAACAAACAGGGCTTGTGTCTTGAGAAAACAAACACAGCAACCGAAAACCATAGTGTTCTACATAGCTCTTCCATGGAAAACAAGCAATTTAGATCCTAAAACCTTTGCTCTTGCTCTGCAGACGAGGAATACACCAACTGGTACAAAATATACTTCACTTGTGGAAAAGGGGCAAGAAAGTGTCTGCAGCAGCTTCTCTGCTTGCTGAAAACACAGGGAACAAACAGGGTTTGTGTCTTGAGAAAACCAACACAGCAACAGCAAAGCATAGTGTTCTACATAGCTCTTCCATGGAAAACAAGCAATTTAGATCCTAAAACCTTTGCTCTTGCTTTGCAGACGAGGAACACACTAACTGGTACAAAATATACGTCAGTAGTGGAGAAAGCAGGTACGTGTCTTCAAGAGCTTCTCTGCTTGCTGAAAACACAGGGAACAAACAGGGCTTGTGTGTTTAGAAAACCAACACAGCAACAGCAAAGCATAGTGTTCTACATAGCTCTTCCATGGAAAACAAGCAATTTACATCCTAAAACCTTTGCTCTTGCTCTGCAGACGAGGAATACACCAACTGGTACAAAATATACTTCACTTGTGGAAAAGGAGCAAGAAAGTGTCTGCAGCAGCTTCTCTGCTTGCTGAAAACACAGGGAAAAAACAGGGTTTGTGTCTTGAGAAAACAAACACAGCAACCGAAAACCATAGTGTTCTACATAGCTCTTCCATGGAAAACAAGCAATTTAGATCCTAAAACCTTTGCTCTTGCTCTGCAGACGAGGAATACACCAACTGGTACAAAATATACTTCACTTGTGGAAAAGGGGCAAGAAAGTGTCTGCAGCAGCTTTTCTGCTCGCTGGAAACACATACAACTAACAAGGCTTGTGTCTTGAGAAAACCAACACAGTAACAGCAAAGCACAGTGTTCTACATATCTCTTCCAAGGAAATCAAGCAATTTAGGTCCTAAAACCATTGCTCCTGCTCTCCAGACGAGGAATACACCAACTGGTACAAAATATACGTCAGTAGTGGAGAAAGCAGGTACGTGTCTTCAAGAGCTTCTCTGCTCGCTGCAAGTACAGAGAACAAACAGGGTTTGTTTCTTGAGAAAACCGACACAGCAACAGCAAAGCATAGTGTTCTACAGAGCTCTTCCATGGAAATCAAGCAATTTAGGTCCTAACACCTTTGCTCTTGCTCTGCAGACGAGGAATACACACACTGGTACAAAATATATTTCACTTGTGGAAAAGGGGCAAGAAAGTGTCTGCAGCAGCTTCTCTGCTTGCTGCAAACACAGACAACCAACAGGACTTGTGTCTTGAGAAAACCAACACAGCAACAGCAAAGCATAGTGTTCTACAGAGCTCTTCCATGGAAAACAAGCAATTTAGATCCTAAAACCTTTGCTCTTGCTCTGCAGACGAGGAATACACCAACTGGTACAAAATATACTTCACTTGTGGAAAAGGGGCAAGAAAGTGTCTGCAGCAGCTTCTCTGCTTGCTGAAAACACAGGGAACAAACAGGGTTTGTGTCTTGAGAAAACCAACACAGCAACAGCAAAGCATAGTGTTCTACATAGCTCTTCCATGGAAAACAAGCAATTTAGATCCTAAAACCTTTGCTCTTGCTCTGCAGACGAGGAATACACCAACTGGTACAAAATATACTTCACTTGTGGAAAAGGGGCAAGAAAGTGTCTGCAGCAGCTTCTCTGCTTGCTGAAAACACAGGGAACAAACAGGGTTTGTGTCTTTAGAAAACCAACACAGCAACAGCAAAGCATAGTGTTCTACATAGCTCTTCCATGGAAAACAAGCAATTTAGATCCTAAAACCTTTGCTCTTGCTCTGCAGACGAGGAATACACCAACTGGTACAAAATATACTTCACTAGTGGAAAAGGGGCAAGAAAGTGTCTGCAGCAGCTTCTCTGCTTGCTGAAAACACAGGGAACCAACAGGACTTGTGTCTTGAGAAAACCAACACAGTAACAGCAAAGCACAGTGTTCTACATATCTCTTCCAAGGAAATCAAGCAATTTAGGTCCTAAAACCTTTGCTCCTGCTCTGCAGACGAGGAATACACCAACTGGTACAAAATATACGTCAGTAGTGGAGAAAGCAGGTACGTGTCTTCAAGAGCTTCTCTGCTCGCTGCAAGTACAGAGAACAAACAGGGTTTGTTTCTTGAGAAAACCGACACAGCAACAGCAAAGCATAGTGTTCTACAGAGCTCTTCCATGGAAAACAAGCAATTTAGGTCCTAAAACCTTTGCTCTTGCTCTGCAGACGAGGAATACACCAACTGGTACAAAATATACTTCACTTGTGGAAAAGGGGCAAGAAAGTGTCTGCAGCAGCTTCTCTGCTTGCTGCAAACACAGACAACCAACAGGACTTGTGTCTTGAGAAAACCAACACAGCAACAGCAAAGCATAGTGTTCTACATAGCTCTTCCATGGAAAACAAGCAATTTAGATCCTAAAACCTTTGCTCTTGCTCTGCAGAGGAGGAACACACCAACTGGCACAAAATATACTTCACTAGTGGAAAAGACGCAAGAAAGTGTCTGCAGCAGCTTCTCTGCTTGCTGCAAACACAGACAACCAACAGGGCTTGTGTCTTTAGAAAACCAACACAGCAACAGCAAAGCATAGTGTTCTACAGAGCTCTTCCATGGAAAACAAGCAATTTAGATCCTAAAACCTTTGCACTTGCTCTGCAGACGAGGAATACACCAACTGGTACAAAATATACTTCACTTGTGGAAAAGGGGCAAGAAAGTGTCTGCAGCAGCTTTTCTGCTCGCTGGAAACACATACAACTAACAAGGCTTGTGTCTTGAGAAAACCAACACAGTAACAGCAAAGCACAGTGTTCTACATATCTCTTCCAAGGAAATCAAGCAATTTAGGTCCTAAAACCATTGCTCCTGCTCTCCAGACGAGGAATACACCAACTGGTACAAAATATACGTCAGTAGTGGAGAAAGCAGGTACGTGTCTTCAAGAGCTTCTCTGCTCGCTGCAAGTACAGAGAACAAACAGGGTTTGTTTCTTGAGAAAACCGACACAGCAACAGCAAAGCATAGTGTTCTACAGAGCTCTTCCATGGAAATCAAGCAATTTAGGTCCTAACACCTTTGCTCTTGCTCTGCAGACGAGGAATACACCAACTGGTACAAAATATATTTCACTTGTGGAAAAGGGGCAAGAAAGTGTCTGCAGCAGCTTCTCGGCTTGCTGCAAACACAGACAACCAACAGGACTTGTGTCTTGAGAAAACCAACACAGCAACAGCAAAGCATAGTGTTCTACAGAGCTCTTCCATGGAAAACAAGCAATTTAGATCCTAAAACCTTTGCTCTTGCTCTGCAGACGAGGAATACACCAACTGGTACAAAATATACTTCACTTGTGGAAAAGGAGCAAGAAAGTGTCTGCAGCAGCTTCTCTGCTTGCTGAAAACACAGAGAACAAACAGGGCTTGTGTCTTGAGAAAACAAACACAGCAACCGAAAACCATAGTGTTCTACATAGCTCTTCCATGGAAAACAAGCAATTTAGATCCTAAAACCTTTGCTCTTGCTCTGCAGACGAGGAATACACCAACTGGTACAAAATATACTTCACTTGTGGAAAAGGGGCAAGAAAGTGTCTGCAGCAGCTTCTCTGCTTGCTGAAAACACAGGGAACAAACAGGGTTTGTGTCTTGAGAAAACCAACACAGCAACAGCAAAGCATAGTGTTCTACATAGCTCTTCCATGGAAAACAAGCAATTTAGATCCTAAAACCTTTGCTCTTGCTTTGCAGACGAGGAACACACTAACTGGTACAAAATATACGTCAGTAGTGGAGAAAGCAGGTACGTGTCTTCAAGAGCTTCTCTGCTTGCTGAAAACACAGGGAACAAACAGGGCTTGTGTGTTTAGAAAACCAACACAGCAACAGCAAAGCATAGTGTTCTACATAGCTCTTCCATGGAAAACAAGCAATTTACATCCTAAAACCTTTGCTCTTGCTCTGCAGACGAGGAATACACCAACTGGTACAAAATATACTTCACTTGTGGAAAAGGAGCAAGAAAGTGTCTGCAGCAGCTTCTCTGCTTGCTGAAAACACAGGGAAAAAACAGGGTTTGTGTCTTGAGAAAACAAACACAGCAACAGAAAACCATAGTGTTCTACATAGCTCTTCCATGGAAAACAAGCAATTTAGATCCTAAAACCTTTGCTCTTGCTCTGCAGACGAGGAATACACCAACTGGTACAAAATATACTTCACTTGTGGAAAAGGGGCAAGAAAGTGTCTGCAGCAGCTTTTCTGCTCGCTGGAAACACATACAACTAACAAGGCTTGTGTCTTGAGAAAACCAACACAGTAACAGCAAAGCACAGTGTTCTACATATCTCTTCCAAGGAAATCAAGCAATTTAGGTCCTAAAACCATTGCTCCTGCTCTCCAGACGAGGAATACACCAACTGGTACAAAATATACGTCAGTAGTGGAGAAAGCAGGTACGTGTCTTCAAGAGCTTCTCTGCTCGCTGCAAGTACAGAGAACAAACAGGGTTTGTTTCTTGAGAAAACCGACACAGCAACAGCAAAGCATAGTGTTCTACAGAGCTCTTCCATGGAAATCAAGCAATTTAGGTCCTAACACCTTTGCTCTTGCTCTGCAGACGAGGAATACACACACTGGTACAAAATATATTTCACTTGTGGAAAAGGGGCAAGAAAGTGTCTGCAGCAGCTTCTCTGCTTGCTGCAAACACAGACAACCAACAGGACTTGTGTCTTGAGAAAACCAACACAGCAACAGCAAAGCATAGTGTTCTACAGAGCTCTTCCATGGAAAACAAGCAATTTAGATCCTAAAACCTTTGCTCTTGCTCTGCAGACGAGGAATACACCAACTGGTACAAAATATACTTCACTTGTGGAAAAGGGGCAAGAAAGTGTCTGCAGCAGCTTCTCTGCTTGCTGAAAACACAGGGAACAAACAGGGTTTGTGTCTTGAGAAAACCAACACAGCAACAGCAAAGCATAGTGTTCTACATAGCTCTTCCATGGAAAACAAGCAATTTAGATCCTAAAACCTTTGCTCTTGCTCTGCAGACGAGGAATACACACACTGGTACAAAATATATTTCACTTGTGGAAAAGGGGCAAGAAAGTGTCTGCAGCAGCTTCTCTGCTTGCTGAAAACACAGGGAACAAACAGGACTTGCGTCTTGAGAAAACCAACACAGCAACAGCAAAGCATAGTGTTCTACAGAGCTCTTCCATGGAAAACAAGCAATTTAGATCCTAAAACCTTTGCTCTTGCTCTGCAGACGAGGAATACACCAACTGGTACAAAATATACTTCACTTGTGGAAAAGAGGCAAGAAAGTGTCTGCAGCAGCTTCTCTGCTTGCTGAAAACACAGGGAACAAACAGGGTTTGTGTCTTTAGAAAACCAACACAGCAACAGCAAAGCATAGTGTTCTACATAGCTCTTCCATGGAAAACAAGCAATTTAGATCCTAAAACCTTTGCTCTTGCTCTGCAGACGAGGAATACACCAACTGGTACAAAATATACTTCACTAGTGGAAAAGGAGCAAGAAAGTGTCTGCAGCAGCTTCTCTGCTTGCTGCAAACACAGACAACCAACAGGACTTGTGTCTTGAGAAAACCAACACAGTAACAGCAAAGCACAGTGTTCTACATATCTCTTCCAAGGAAATCAAGCAATTTAGGTCCTAAAACCTTTGCTCCTGCTCTCCAGACGAGGAATACACCAACTGGTACAAAATATACGTCAGTAGTGGAGAAAGCAGGTACGTGTCTTCAAGAGCTTCTCTGCTCGCTGCAAGTACAGAGAACAAACAGGGTTTGTTTCTTGAGAAAACCGACACAGCAACAGCAAAGCATAGTGTTCTACAGAGCTCTTCCATGGAAAACAAGCAATTTAGATCCTAAAACCTTTGCTCTTGCTCTGCAGACGAGGAATACACCAACTGGTACAAAATATACTTCACTTGTGGAAAAGGGGCAAGAAAGTGTCTGCAGCAGCTTCTCTGCTTGCTGCAAACACAGACAACCAACAGGACTTGTGTCTTGAGAAAACCAACACAGCAACAGCAAAGCATAGTGTTCTACATAGCTCTTCCATGGAAAACAAGCAATTTAGATCCTAAAACCTTTGCTCTTGCTCTGCAGACGAGGAACACACCAACTGGCACAAAATATACTTCACTAGTGGAAAAGGGGCAAGAAAGTGTCTGCAGCAGCTTCTCTGCTTGCTGAAAACACAGAGAACAAACAGGGCTTGTGTCTTGAGAAAACCAACACAGCAACAGCAAAGCATAGTGTTCTACATAGCTCTTCCATGGAAAACAAGCAATTTAGATCCTAAAACCTTTGCTCTTGCTCTGCAGACGAGGAATACACCAACTGGTACAAAATATACTTCACTAGTGGAAAAGAGGCAAGAAAGTGTCTGCAGCAGCTTCTCTGCTTGCTGCAAACACAGACAACCAACAGGACTTGTGTCTTGAGAAAACCAACACAGTAACAGCAAAGCACAGTGTTCTACATATCTCTTCCAAGGAAATCAAGCAATTTAGGTCCTAAAACCTTTGCTCCTGCTCTGCAGACGAGGAATACACCAACTGGTACAAAATATACGTCAGTAGTGGAGAAAGCAGGTACATGTCTTCAAGAGCTTCTCTGCTCGCTGCAAGTACAGAGAACAAACAGGGTTTGTTTCTTGAGAAAACCGACACAGCAACAGCAAAGCATAGTGTTCTACAGAGCTCTTCCATGGAAATCAAGTAATTTAGGTCCTAACATATTTGCTCTTGCTCTGCAGACGAGGAATACACCAACTGGTACAAAATATACTTCACTTGTGGAAAAGGGGCAAGAAAGTGTCTGCAGCAGCTTCTCTGCTTGCTGCAAACACAGACAACCAACAGGACTTGTGTCTTGAGAAAACCAACACAGCAACAGCAAAGCATAGTGTTCTACATAGCTCTTCCATGGAAAACAAGCAATTTAGATCCTAAAACCTTTGCTCTTGCTCTGCAGACGAGGAATACACCAACTGGCACATAATATACTTCACTTGTGGAAAAGGGGCAAGAAAGTGTCTGCAGCAGCTTCTCTGCTTGCTGCAAACACAGACAACCAACAGGACTTGTGTCTTGAGAAAACCAACACTGCAACAGCAAAGCATAGTGTTCTACATAGCTCTTCCATGGAAAACAAGCAATTTAGATCCTAAAACCTTTGCTCTTGCTCTGCAGAGGAGGAACACACCAACTGGCACAAAATATACTTCACTTGTGGAAAAGGGGCAAGAAAGTGTCTGCAGCAGCTTCTCTGCTTGCTGAAAACACAGGGAACAAACAGGGCTTGTGTCTTGAGAAAACCAACACAGCAACAGCAAAGCATAGTGTTCTACATAGCTCTTCCATGGAAAACAAGCAATTTAGATCCTAAAACCTTTGCTCTTGCTCTGCAGACGAGGAATACACCAACTGGTACAAAATATACTTCACTAGTGGAAAAGGGGCAAGAAAGTGTCTGCAGCAGCTTCTCTGCTTGCTGCAAACACAGACAACCAACAGGACTTGTGTCTTGAGAAAACCAACACAGTAACAGCAAAGCACAGTGTTCTACATATCTCTTCCAAGGAAATCAAGCAATTTAGGTCCTAAAACCTTTGCTCCTGCTCTCCAGACGAGGAATACACCAACTGGTACAAAATATACGTCAGTAGTGGAGAAAGCAGGTACGTGTCTTCAAGAGCTTCTCTGCTCGCTGCAAGTACAGAGAACAAACAGGGTTTGTTTCTTGAGAAAACCGACACAGCAACAGCAAAGCATAGTGTTCTACAGAGCTCTTCCATGGAAAACAAGCAATTTAGGTCCTAAAACCTTTGCTCTTGCTCTGCAGACGAGGAATACACCAACTGGTACAAAATATACTTCACTTGTGGAAAAGGGGCAAGAAAGTGTCTGCAGCAGCTTCTCTGCTTGCTGCAAACACAGACAACCAACAGGACTTGTGTCTTGAGAAAACCAACACAGCAACAGCAAAGCATAGTGTTCTACATAGCTCTTCCATGGAAAACAAGCAATTTAGATCCTAAAACCTTTGCTCTTGCTCTGCAGACGAGGAACACACCAACTGGCACAAAATATACTTCACTAGTGGAAAAGGGGCAAGAAAGTGTCTGCAGCAGCTTCTCTGCTTGCTGCAAACACAGACAACCAACAGGACTTGTGTCTTGAGAAAACCAACACAGTAACAGCAAAGCACAGTGTTCTACATATCTCTTCCAAGGAAATCAAGCAATTTAGGTCCTAAAACCTTTGCTCCTGCTCTCCAGACGAGGAATACACCAACTGGTACAAAATATACGTCAGTAGTGGAGAAAGCAGGTACGTGTCTTCAAGAGCTTCTCTGCTCGCTGCAAGTACAGAGAACAAACAGGGTTTGTTTCTTGAGAAAACCGACACAGCAACAGCAAAGCATAGTGTTCTACAGAGCTCTTCCATGGAAAACAAGCAATTTAGGTCCTAAAACCTTTGCTCTTGCTCTGCAGACGAGGAATACACCAACTGGTACAAAATATACTTCACTTGTGGAAAAGGGGCAAGAAAGTGTCTGCAGCAGCTTCTCTGCTTGCTGCAAACACAGACAACCAACAGGACTTGTGTCTTGAGAAAACCAACACAGCAACAGCAAAGCATAGTGTTCTACATAGCTCTTCCATGGAAAACAAGCAATTTAGATCCTAAAACCTTTGCTCTTGCTCTGCAGAGGAGGAACACACCAACTGGCACAAAATATACTTCACTAGTGGAAAAGGGGCAAGAAAGTGTCTGCAGCAGCTTCTCTGCTTGCTGCAAACACAGACAACCAACAGGGTTTGTGTCTTTAGAAAACCAACACAGCAACAGCAAAGCATAGTGTTCTACAGAGCTCTTCCATGGAAAACAAGCAATTTAGATCCTAAAACCTTTGCACTTGCTCTGCAGACGAGGAATACACCAACTGGTACAAAATATACTTCACTAGTGGAAAAGGGGCAAGAAAGTGTCTGCAGCAGCTTTTCTGCTCGCTGGAAACACATACAACTAACAAGGCTTGTGTCTTGAGAAAACCAACACAGTAACAGCAAAGCACAGTGTTCTACATATCTCTTCCAAGGAAATCAAGCAATTTAGGTCCTAAAACCATTGCTCCTGCTCTCCAGACGAGGAATACACCAACTGGTACAAAATATACGTCAGTAGTGGAGAAAGCAGGTACGTGTCTTCAAGAGCTTCTCTGCTCGCTGCAAGTACAGAGAACAAACAGGGTTTGTTTCTTGAGAAAACCGACACAGCAACAGCAAAGCATAGTGTTCTACAGAGCTCTTCCATGGAAATCAAGCAATTTAGGTCCTAACACGTTTGCTCTTGCTCTGCAGACGAGGAATACACCAACTGGTACAAAATATACTTCACTAGTGGAAAAGGAGCAAGAAAGTGTCTGCAGCAGCTTCTCTGCTTGCTGAAAACACAGGGAACAAACAGGGCTTGTGTCTTGAGAAAACAAACACAGCAACCGAAAACCATAGTGTTCTACATAGCTCTTCCATGGAAAACAAGCAATTTAGATCCTAAAACCTTTGCTCTTGCTCTGCAGACGAGGAATACACCAACTGGTACAAAATATACTTCACTTGTGGAAAAGGGGCAAGAAAGTGTCTGCAGCAGCTTTTCTGCTCGCTGGAAACACATACAACTAACAAGGCTTGTGTCTTGAGAAAACCAACACAGTAACAGCAAAGCACAGTGTTCTACATATCTCTTCCAAGGAAATCAAGCAATTTAGGTCCTAAAACCATTGCTCCTGCTCTCCAGACGAGGAATACACCAACTGGTACAAAATATACGTCAGTAGTGGAGAAAGCAGGTACGTGTCTTCAAGAGCTTCTCTGCTCGCTGCAAGTACAGAGAACAAACAGGGTTTGTTTCTTGAGAAAACCGACACAGCAACAGCAAAGCATAGTGTTCTACAGAGCTCTTCCATGGAAATCAAGCAATTTAGATCCTAACACCTTTGCTCTTGCTCTGCAGACGAGGAATACACCAACTGGTACAAAATATACTTCACTTGTGGAAAAGGGGCAAGAAAGTGTCTGCAGCAGCTTCTCTGCTTGCTGCAAACACAGACAACCAACAGGACTTGTGTCTTTAGAAAACCAACACAGCAACAGCAAAGCATAGTGTTCTACAGAGCTCTTCCATGGAAAACAAGCAATTTAGATCCTAAAACCTTTGCTCTTGCTCTGCAGACGAGGAATACACCAACTGGTACAAAATATACTTCACTTGTGGAAAAGGAGCAAGAAAGTGTCTGCAGCAGCTTCTCTGCTTGCTGAAAACACAGGGAACAAACAGGGTTTGTGTCTTTAGAAAACCAACACAGCAACAGCAAAGCATAGTGTTCTACATAGCTCTTCCATGGAAATCAAGCAATTTAGATCCTAAAACCTTTGCTCTTGCTCTGCAGACGAGGAATACACCAACTGGTACAAAATATACTTCACTTGTGGAAAAGGGGCAAGAAAGTGTCTGCAGCAGCTTCTCTGCTTGCTGAAAACACAGGGAACAAACAGGGTTTGTGTCTTGAGAAAACCAACACAGCAACAGCAAAGCATAGTGTTCTACATAGCTCTTCCATGGAAAACAAGCAATTTAGATCCTAAAACCTTTGCTCTTGCTCTGCAGACGAGGAATACACAAACTGGTACAAAATATACTTCACTAGTGGAAAAGGAGCAAGAAAGTGTCTGCAGCAGCTTCTCTGCTTGCTGAAAACACAGAGAACAAACAGGGCTTGTGTCTTGAGAAAACAAACACAGCAACCGAAAACCATAGTGTTCTACATAGCTCTTCCATGGAAAACAAGCAATTTAGATCCTAAAACCTTTGCTCTTGCTTTGCAGACGAGGAACACACTAACTGGTACAAAATATACGTCAGTAGTGGAGAAAGCAGGTACGTGTCTTCAAGAGCTTCTCTGCTTGCTGAAAACACAGGGAACAAACAGGGCTTGTGTGTTTAGAAAACCAACACAGCAACAGCAAAGCATAGTGTTCTACATAGCTCTTCCATGGAAAACAAGCAATTTACATCCTAAAACCTTTGCTCTTGCTCTGCAGACGAGGAATACACCAACTGGTACAAAATATACTTCACTTGTGGAAAAGGAGCAAGAAAGTGTCTGCAGCAGCTTCTCTGCTTGCTGAAAACACAGGGAAAAAACAGGGTTTGTGTCTTGAGAAAACAAACACAGCAACCGAAAACCATAGTGTTCTACATAGCTCTTCCATGGAAAACAAGCAATTTAGATCCTAAAACCTTTGCTCTTGCTCTGCAGACGAGGAATACACCAACTGGTACAAAATATACTTCACTTGTGGAAAAGGGGCAAGAAAGTGTCTGCAGCAGCTTTTCTGCTCGCTGGAAACACATACAACTAACAAGGCTTGTGTCTTGAGAAAACCAACACAGTAACAGCAAAGCACAGTGTTCTACATATCTCTTCCAAGGAAATCAAGCAATTTAGGTCCTAAAACCATTGCTCCTGCTCTCCAGACGAGGAATACACCAACTGGTACAAAATATACGTCAGTAGTGGAGAAAGCAGGTACGTGTCTTCAAGAGCTTCTCTGCTCGCTGCAAGTACAGAGAACAAACAGGGTTTGTTTCTTGAGAAAACCGACACAGCAACAGCAAAGCATAGTGTTCTACAGAGCTCTTCCATGGAAATCAAGCAATTTAGGTCCTAACACCTTTGCTCTTGCTCTGCAGACGAGGAATACACACACTGGTACAAAATATATTTCACTTGTGGAAAAGGGGCAAGAAAGTGTCTGCAGCAGCTTCTCTGCTTGCTGCAAACACAGGGAACAAACAGGACTTGTGTCTTGAGAAAACCAACACAGCAACAGCAAAGCATAGTGTTCTACAGAGCTCTTCCATGGAAAACAAGCAATTTAGATCCTAAAACCTTTGCTCTTGCTCTGCAGACGAGGAATACACCAACTGGTACAAAATATACTTCACTTGTGGAAAAGGGGCAAGAAAGTGTCTGCAGCAGCTTCTCTGCTTGCTGAAAACACAGGGAACAAACAGGGTTTGTGTCTTGAGAAAACCAACACAGCAACAGCAAAGCATAGTGTTCTACATAGCTCTTCCATGGAAAACAAGCAATTTAGATCCTAAAACCTTTGCTCTTGCTCTGCAGACGAGGAATACACCAACTGGTACAAAATATATTTCACTTGTGGAAAAGGGGCAAGAAAGTGTCTGCAGCAGCTTCTCTGCTTGCTGAAAACACAGGGAACAAACAGGACTTGCGTCTTGAGAAAACCAACACAGCAACAGCAAAGCATAGTGTTCTACAGAGCTCTTCCATGGAAAACAAGCAATTTAGATCCTAAAACCTTTGCTCTTGCTCTGCAGACGAGGAATACACCAACTGGTACAAAATATACTTCACTTGTGGAAAAGAGGCAAGAAAGTGTCTGCAGCAGCTTCTCTGCTTGCTGAAAACACAGGGAACAAACAGGGTTTGTGTCTTTAGAAAACCAACACAGCAACAGCAAAGCATAGTGTTCTACATAGCTCTTCCATGGAAAACAAGCAATTTAGATCCTAAAACCTTTGCTCTTGCTCTGCAGACGAGGAATACACCAACTGGTACAAAATATACTTCACTTGTGGAAAAGGAGCAAGAAAGTGTCTGCAGCAGCTTCTCTGCTTGCTGAAAACACAGGGAACAAACAGGGTTTGTGTCTTGAGAAAACCAACACAGCAACAGCAAAGCATAGTGTTCTACATAGCTCTTCCATGGAAAACAAGCAATTTAGATCCTAAAACCTTTGCTCTTGCTCTGCAGACGAGGAATACACAAACTGGTACAAAATATACTTCACTAGTGGAAAAGGAGCAAGAAAGTGTCTGCAGCAGCTTCTCTGCTTGCTGAAAACACAGAGAACAAACAGGGCTTGTGTCTTGAGAAAACAAACACAGCAACCGAAAACCATAGTGTTCTACAGAGCTCTTCCATGGAAAACAAGCAATTTAGATCCTAAAACCTTTGCTCTTGCTCTGCAGACGAGGAATACACCAACTGGTACAAAATATACTTCACTTGTGGAAAAGGGGCAAGAAAGTGTCTGCAGCAGCTTCTCTGCTTGCTGAAAACACAGGGAACAAACAGGGTTTGTGTCTTGAGAAAACCAACACAGCAACAGCAAAGCATAGTGTTCTACATAGCTCTTCCATGGAAAACAAGCAATTTAGATCCTAAAACCTTTGCTCTTGCTTTGCAGACGAGGAACACACTAACTCGTACAAAATATACGTCAGTAGTGGAGAAAGCAGGTACGTGTCTTCAAGAGCTTCTCTGCTTGCTGAAAACACAGGGAACAAACAGGGTTTGTGTGTTTAGAAAACCAACACAGCAACAGCAAAGCATAGTGTTCTACATAGCTCTTCCATGGAAAACAAGCAATTTACATCCTAAAACCTTTGCTCTTGCTCTGCAGACGAGGAATACACCAACTGGTACAAAATATACTTCACTTGTGGAAAAGGAGCAAGAAAGTGTCTGCAGCAGCTTCTCTGCTTGCTGAAAACACAGGGAAAAAACAGGGTTTGTGTCTTGAGAAAACCAACACAGCAACCGAAAACCATAGTGTTCTACATAGCTCTTCCATGGAAAACAAGCAATTTAGATCCTAAAACCTTTGCTCTTGCTCTGCAGACGAGGAATACACAAACTGGTACAAAATATACTTCACTAGTGGAAAAGGAGCAAGAAAGTGTCTGCAGCAGCTTCTCTGCTTGCTGAAAACACAGAGAACAAACAGGGCTTGTGTCTTGAGAAAACAAACACAGCAACCGAAAACCATAGTGTTCTACATAGCTCTTCCATGGAAAACAAGCAATTTAGATCCTAAAACCTTTGCTCTTGCTCTGCAGACGAGGAATACACCAACTGGTACAAAATATACTTCACTTGTGGAAAAGGGGACAGAAAGTGTCTGCAGCAGCTTCTCTGCTTGCTGAAAACACAGGGAACAAACAGGGTTTGTGTCTTGAGAAAACCAACACAGCAACAGCAAAGCATAGTGTTCTACATAGCTCTTCCATGGAAAACAAGCAATTTAGATCCTAAAACCTTTGCTCTTGCTTTGCAGACGAGGAACACACTAACTGGTACAAAATATACGTCAGTAGTGGAGAAAGCAGGTACGTGTCTTCAAGAGCTTCTCTGCTTGCTGAAAACACAGGGAACAAACAGGGCTTGTGTGTTTAGAAAACCAACACAGCAACAGCAAAGCATAGTGTTCTACATAGCTCTTCCATGGAAAACAAGCAATTTACATCCTAAAACCTTTGCTCTTGCTCTGCAGACGAGGAATACACCAACTGGTACAAAATATACTTCACTTGTGGAAAAGGAGCAAGAAAGTGTCTGCAGCAGCTTCTCTGCTTGCTGAAAACACAGGGAAAAAACAGGGTTTGTGTCTTGAGAAAACAAACACAGCAACCGAAAACCATAGTGTTCTACATAGCTCTTCCATGGAAAACAAGCAATTTAGATCCTAAAACCTTTGCTCTTGCTCTGCAGACGAGGAATACACCAACTGGTACAAAATATACTTCACTTGTGGAAAAGGGGCAAGAAAGTGTCTGCAGCAGCTTTTCTGCTCGCTGGAAACACATACAACTAACAAGGCTTGTGTCTTGAGAAAACCAACACAGTAACAGCAAAGCACAGTGTTCTACATATCTCTTCCAAGGAAATCAAGCAATTTAGGTCCTAAAACCATTGCTCCTGCTCTCCAGACGAGGAATACACCAACTGGTACAAAATATACGTCAGTAGTGGAGAAAGCAGGTACGTGTCTTCAAGAGCTTCTCTGCTCGCTGCAAGTACAGAGAACAAACAGGGTTTGTTTCTTGAGAAAACCGACACAGCAACAGCAAAGCATAGTGTTCTACAGAGCTCTTCCATGGAAATCAAGCAATTTAGGTCCTAACACGTTTGCTCTTGCTCTGCAGACGAGGAATACACCAACTGGTACAAAATATACTTCACTAGTGGAAAAGGAGCAAGAAAGTGTCTGCAGCAGCTTCTCTGCTTGCTGAAAACACAGGGAACAAACAGGGCTTGTGTCTTGAGAAAACAAACACAGCAACCGAAAACCATAGTGTTCTACATAGCTCTTCCATGGAAAACAAGCAATTTAGATCCTAAAACCTTTGCTCTTGCTCTGCAGACGAGGAATACACCAACTGGTACAAAATATACTTCACTTGTGGAAAAGGGGCAAGAAAGTGTCTGCAGCAGCTTTTCTGCTCGCTGGAAACACATACAACTAACAAGGCTTGTGTCTTGAGAAAACCAACACAGTAACAGCAAAGCACAGTGTTCTACATATCTCTTCCAAGGAAATCAAGCAATTTAGGTCCTAAAACCATTGCTCCTGCTCTCCAGACGAGGAATACACCAACTGGTACAAAATATACGTCAGTAGTGGAGAAAGCAGGTACGTGTCTTCAAGAGCTTCTCTGCTCGCTGCAAGTACAGAGAACAAACAGGGTTTGTTTCTTGAGAAAACCGACACAGCAACAGCAAAGCATAGTGTTCTACAGAGCTCTTCCATGGAAATCAAGCAATTTAGATCCTAACACCTTTGCTCTTGCTCTGCAGACGAGGAATACACCAACTGGTACAAAATATACTTCACTTGTGGAAAAGGGGCAAGAAAGTGTCTGCAGCAGCTTCTCTGCTTGCTGCAAACACAGACAACCAACAGGACTTGTGTCTTTAGAAAACCAACACAGCAACAGCAAAGCATAGTGTTCTACAGAGCTCTTCCATGGAAAACAAGCAATTTAGATCCTAAAACCTTTGCTCTTGCTCTGCAGACGAGGAATACACCAACTGGTACAAAATATACTTCACTTGTGGAAAAGGAGCAAGAAAGTGTCTGCAGCAGCTTCTCTGCTTGCTGAAAACACAGGGAACAAACAGGGTTTGTGTCTTTAGAAAACCAACACAGCAACAGCAAAGCATAGTGTTCTACATAGCTCTTCCATGGAAAACAAGCAATTTAGATCCTAAAACCTTTGCTCTTGCTCTGCAGACGAGGAATACACCAACTGGTACAAAATATACTTCACTTGTGGAAAAGGGGCAAGAAAGTGTCTGCAGCAGCTTCTCTGCTTGCTGAAAACACAGGGAACAAACAGGGTTTGTGTCTTGAGAAAACCAACACAGCAACAGCAAAGCATAGTGTTCTACATAGCTCTTCCATGGAAAACAAGCAATTTAGATCCTAAAACCTTTGCTCTTGCTCTGCAGACGAGGAATACACAAACTGGTACAAAATATACTTCACTAGTGGAAAAGGAGCAAGAAAGTGTCTGCAGCAGCTTCTCTGCTTGCTGAAAACACAGAGAACAAACAGGGCTTGTGTCTTGAGAAAACAAACACAGCAACCGAAAACCATAGTGTTCTACATAGCTCTTCCATGGAAAACAAGCAATTTAGATCCTAAAACCTTTGCTCTTGCTTTGCAGACGAGGAACACACTAACTGGTACAAAATATACGTCAGTAGTGGAGAAAGCAGGTACGTGTCTTCAAGAGCTTCTCTGCTTGCTGAAAACACAGGGAACAAACAGGGCTTGTGTGTTTAGAAAACCAACACAGCAACAGCAAAGCATAGTGTTCTACATAGCTCTTCCATGGAAAACAAGCAATTTACATCCTAAAACCTTTGCTCTTGCTCTGCAGACGAGGAATACACCAACTGGTACAAAATATACTTCACTTGTGGAAAAGGAGCAAGAAAGTGTCTGCAGCAGCTTCTCTGCTTGCTGAAAACACAGGGAAAAAACAGGGTTTGTGTCTTGAGAAAACAAACACAGCAACCGAAAACCATAGTGTTCTACATAGCTCTTCCATGGAAAACAAGCAATTTAGATCCTAAAACCTTTGCTCTTGCTCTGCAGACGAGGAATACACCAACTGGTACAAAATATACTTCACTTGTGGAAAAGGGGCAAGAAAGTGTCTGCAGCAGCTTTTCTGCTCGCTGGAAACACATACAACTAACAAGGCTTGTGTCTTGAGAAAACCAACACAGTAACAGCAAAGCACAGTGTTCTACATATCTCTTCCAAGGAAATCAAGCAATTTAGGTCCTAAAACCATTGCTCCTGCTCTCCAGACGAGGAATACACCAACTGGTACAAAATATACGTCAGTAGTGGAGAAAGCAGGTACGTGTCTTCAAGAGCTTCTCTGCTCGCTGCAAGTACAGAGAACAAACAGGGTTTGTTTCTTGAGAAAACCGACACAGCAACAGCAAAGCATAGTGTTCTACAGAGCTCTTCCATGGAAATCAAGCAATTTAGGTCCTAACACCTTTGCTCTTGCTCTGCAGACGAGGAATACACACACTGGTACAAAATATATTTCACTTGTGGAAAAGGGGCAAGAAAGTGTCTGCAGCAGCTTCTCTGCTTGCTGCAAACACAGGGAACAAACAGGACTTGTGTCTTGAGAAAACCAACACAGCAACAGCAAAGCATAGTGTTCTACAGAGCTCTTCCATGGAAAACAAGCAATTTAGATCCTAAAACCTTTGCTCTTGCTCTGCAGACGAGGAATACACCAACTGGTACAAAATATACTTCACTTGTGGAAAAGGGGCAAGAAAGTGTCTGCAGCAGCTTCTCTGCTTGCTGAAAACACAGGGAACAAACAGGGTTTGTGTCTTGAGAAA
>NW_026960920.1:0-29771 GCF_021018805.1 Prinia subflava | reverse complement strand
TCCCAGATGCAAGATGCCACATTTTGGAACTCGGGCTGCTTTTGGAGTGCCAAATGTCTCCCACAATCTGACACCAGGAACATGGCCAGGTGAGTTTAGTTTCCCATGGAAAAGGGCCACCGTTCGTGTCCACCACCCTCATCCGGCCACCTCGGCTTCAGCCTGCAAAAATGCCGTGATATTCAAGATTTCTCCCAGATGCAAGATGCCACATTTTGGAACTCGGGCTGCTTTTGGAGTGCCAAATGTCTCCCACAATCTGACACCAGGAACATGGCCAGGTGAGTTTAGTTTCCCATGGAAAAGGGCCACCGTTCGTGTCCACCACCCTCATCCGGCCACCTCGGCTTCAGCCTGCAAAAATGCCGTGATATTCAAGATTTCTCCCAGATGCAAGATGCCACATTTGAAACTCAGGCTGCTTTTAGAGTGCCAAATGTCTCCCACAATCTGACACCAGGAACATGGCCAGGTGAGTTTAGTTTCCCATGGAAAAGGGCCACCGTTCGTCACCACCCTCATCCGGCCACCTCGGCTTCAGCCTGCAAAAATGCCGTGGCATTCAAGATTTCTCCCAGATGCAAGATGCCACATTTTGGAACTCGGGCTGCTTTTGGAGTGCTAAATGTCTCCCACAATCTGACACCAGGAACATGGCCAGGTGAGTTTAGTTTCCCATGGAAAAGGGACACCGTTCGTGTCCACCACCCTCATCCGGCCACCTCGGCTTCAGCCTGCAAAAATGCCGTGATATTCAAGATTTCTCCCAGATGCAAGATGCCACATTTTGGAACTCGTACTGTATTTGGAGTGCTAAATGTCTCCCACAATCTGACACCAGGAACATGGCCAGGTGAGTTTAGTTTCCCATGGAAATGGGCCACCGTTCGTGCCACCACCCTCTTCCGGCCACCTCGGCTTCAGCCTGCAAAAATGCCGTGATATTCAAGATTTCTCCAGATGCAAGATGCCACATTTTGGAACTCGGGCTGCTTTTGGAGTGCCAAATGTCTCCCACAATCTGACACCAGGAACATGGCCAGGTGAGTTTAGTTTCCCATGGAAAAGGGCCACCGTTCGTGTCCACCACCCTCATCCGGCCATTTCGGATTCAGCCTGCAAAAATGCTGTGATATTCAAGATTTCTCCCACATGCAAGATGCCACATTTTGGAACTCGGGCTGCTTTTGGAGTGCTAAATGTCTCCCACAATCTGACACCAGGAACATGGCCAGGTGAGTTTAGTTTCCCATGGAAAAGGGCCACCGTTCGTGTCCACCACCCTCATCCGGCCACCTCGGCTTCAGCCTGCAAAAATGCGTTGGCATTCAAGATTTCTCCCAGATGCAAGATGCCACATTTTGGAACTCGGGCTGCTTTTGGAGTGCCAAATGTCTCCCACAATCTGACACCAGGAACATGGCCAGGTGAGTTTAGTTTCCCATGGAAAAGGGCAACCGTTCGTGTCCACCACGGTCATCAGGCCACCTCGGCTTCAGCCTGCAAAAATGCCGTGATATTCAAGATTTCTCCCAGATGCAAGATGCCACATTTGGAACTCGGGCTGCTTTTGGAGTGCCAAATGTCTCCCACAATCTGACACCAGGAACATGGCCAGGGGAGTTTAGTTTCCCATGGAAAAGGGCCACCGTTCGTGTCCACCACGTTCATCAGGCCACCTCGGCTTCAGCCTGCAAAAATGCCGTGATATTCAAGATTTCTCCCAGATGCAAGATGCCACATTTTGGAACTCGGGCTGCTTTTGGAGTGCCAAATGTCTCCCACAATCTGACACCAGGAACATGGCCAGGGGAGTTTAGTTTCCCATGGAAAAGGGCCACCGTTCGTGTCCACCACCCTCATCCGGCCACCTAGGCTTCAGCCTGCAAAAATGCCGTGATATTCAAGATTTCTCCCAGATGCAAGATGCCACATTTTGGAACTCGGGCTGCTTTTGGAGTGCCAAATGTCTCCCACAATCTGACACCAGGAACATGGCCAGGTGAGTTTAGTTTCCCATGGAAAAGGGCCACCGTTCGTGTCCACCACCCTCATCCGGCCACCTCGGCTTCAGCCTGCAAAAATGCCGTGATATTCAAGATTTCTCCCACATGCAAGATGCCACATTTTGGAACTCGAGCTGCTTTTGGAGTGCCAAATGTCTCCCACAATCTGACACCAGGAACATGGCCAGGTGAGTTTAGTTTCCCATGGAAAAGGGCCACCGTTCGTGTCCACCACCCTCATCCGGCCACCTCGGCTTCAGCCTGCAAAAATGCCGTGATATTCAAGATTTCTCCCAGATGCAAGATGCCACATTTTGGAACTCGGGCTGCTTTTGGAGTGCTAAATGTCTCCCACAATCTGACACCAGGAACATGGCCAGGTGAGTTTAGTTTCCCATGGAAAAGGACCACCGTTCGTGTCCACCACGGTCATCAGGCCACCTCGGCTTCAGCCTGCAAAAATGCCGTGATATTCAAGATTTCTCCCAGATGCAAGATGCCACATTTTGGAACTCGGGCTGCTTTTGGAGTGCTAAATGTCTCCCACAATCTGACACCAGGAACATGGCCAGGTGAGTTTAGTTTCCCATGGAAAAGGGCCACCGTTCGTGTCCACCACCCTCATCCGGCCACCTCGGCTTCAGCCTGCAAAAATGCCGTGATATTCAAGATTTCTCCCAGATGCAAGATGCCACATTTTGGAACTCGGGCTGCTTTTGGAGTGCCAAATGTCTCCCACAACCTGACACCAGGAACATGGCCAGGTGAGTTTAGTTTCCCATGGAAAAGGGCCACCGTTCGTGTCCACCACCCTCAACCGGCAACCTCGGCTTCAGCCTGCAAAAATGCCGTGATATTCAAGATTTCTCCCACATGCAAGATGCCACATTTTGGAACTCAAGCTGCTTTTGGAGTGCCAAATGTCTCCCACAATCTGACACCAGGAACATGGCCAGGTGAGTTTAGTTTCCCATGGAAAAGGGCCACCGTTCGTGTCCACCACCCTCATCCGGCCACCTCGGCTTCAGCCTGCAAAAATGCCGTGGCATTCAAGATTTCTCCCAGATGCAAGATGCCACATTTTGGAACTCGGGCTGCTTTTGGAGTGCCAAATGTCTCCCACAATCTGACACCAGGAACATGGCCAGGTGCGTTTAGTTTCCCATGGAAAAGGGCCACCGTTCGTGTCCACCACCCTCATCCGGCCACCTCGGCTTCAGCCTGCAAAAATGCTGTGATATTCAAGATTTCTCCCAGATGCAAGATGCCACATTTTGGAACTCGGGCTGCTTTTGGAGTGCCAAATGTCTCCCACAATCTGACACCAGGAACATGGCCAGGTGAGTTTAGTTTCCCATGGAAAAGGGCCACCGTTCGTGTCCACCACGGTCATCAGGCCACCTCGGCTTCAGCCTGCAAAAATGCCGTGATATTCAAGATTTCTCCCAGATGCAAGATGCCACATTTTAGAACTAAAGCTTCTTTTGGAGTGCCAAATGTCTCCCACAATCTGACACCAGGAACATGGCCAGGTGAGTTTAGTTTCCCATGGAAAAGGGCCACCGTTCGTGTCCACCACCCTCATCCAGCCACCTCGCTTCAGCCTGCAAAAATGCCGTGATATTCAAGATTTCTCCCAGATGCAAGATGCCACATTTTGGAACTCAGGCTGCTTTTGGAGTGCCAAATGTCTCCCACAATCTGACACCAGGAACATGCCAGGTGAGTTTAGTTTCCCATGGAAAAGAGCCACCGTTCGTGTCCACCACCCTCATCCGGCCACCTCGGCTTCAGCCTGCAAAAATGCCGTGATATTCAAGATTTCTCCCAGATGCAAGATGCCACATTTTGGAACTCGGGCTGCTTTTGGAGTGCCAAATGTCTCCCACAATCTGACACCAGGAACATGGCCAGGTGAGTTTAGTTTCCCATGGAAAAGAGCCACCGTTCGTGTCCACCACCCTCATCCGGCCACCTCGGCTTCAGCCTGCAAAAATGCCGTGATATTCAAGATTTCTCCCAGATGCAAGATGCCAAATTTTGGAACTCAGGCTGCTTTTGGAGTGCTAAATGTCTCCCACAATCTGACACCAGGAACATGGCCAGGTGAGTTTAGTTTCCCATGGAAAAGGGCCACCGTTCGTGTCCACCACCCTCATCCGGCCATCTCGGCTTCAGCCTGCAAAAATGCCGTGATATTCAAGATTTCTCCCACATGCAAGATGCCACATTTTGGAACTCAAGCTGCTTTTGGAGTGCCAAATGTCTCCCACAATCTGACACCAGGAACATGGCCAGGTGAAGTTTAGTTTCCCATGGAAAAGGGCCACCGTTCGTGTCCACCACCCTCATCCGGCCACCTCGGCTTCAGCCTGCAAAAATGCCGTGATATTCAAGATTTCTCCCACATGCAAGATGCCACATTTTGGAACTCAAGCTGCTTTTGGAGTGCCAAATGTCTCCCACAATCTGACACCAGGAACATGGCCAGGTGAGTTTAGTTTCCATGGAAAAGGACCACCGTTCGTGTCCACCACCCTCATCCGGCCACCTCGGCTTCAGCCTGCAAAAATGCCGTGGCATTCAAGATTTCTCCCAGATGCAAGATGCCACATTTTGGAACTCGGGCTGCTTTTGGAGTGCCAAATGTCTCCCACAATCTGACACCAGGAACATGGCCAGGTGAGTTTAGTTTCCCATGGAAAAGGGCCACCGTTCGTGTCCACCACGGTCATCAGGCCACCTCGGCTTCAGCCTGCAAAAATGCTGTGATATTCAAGATTTCTCCCAGATGCAAGATGCCACATTTTGGAACTCGGGCTGCTTTTGGAGTGCCAAATGTCTCCCACAATCTGACACCAGGAACATGGCCAGGTGAGTTTAGTTTCCCATGGAAAAGGGCCACCGTTCGTGTCCACCACCCTCATCCGGCCACCTCGGCTTCAGCCTGCAAAAATGCCGTGATATTCAAGATTTCTCCCAGATGCAAGATGCCACATTTTGGAACTCGGGCTGCTTTTGGAGTGCCAAATGTCTCCCACAATCTGACACCAGGAACATGGCCAGGTGAGTTTAGTTTCCCATGGAAAAGGGCCACCGTTCGTGTCCACCACGGTCATCTGGCCACCTCGGTTTCAGCCTGCAAAAATGCCGTGATATTCAAGATTTCTCCCAGATGCAAGATGCCACATTTTGGAACTCGGGCTGCTTTTGGAGTGCCAAATGTCTCCCACAATCTGACACCAGGAACATGGCCAGGTGAGTTTAGTTTCCCATGGAAAAGGGCCACCGTTCGTGCCCACCACCCTCATCCGGCCACCTCGGCTTCAGCCTGCAAAAATGCCGTGATATTCAAGATTTCTCCCAGATGCAAGATGCCACATTTTGGAACTTGGGCTGCTTTTGGAGTGCCAAATGTCTCCCACAATCTGACACCATAAACATGGCCAGGTGAGTTTAGTTTCCCATGGAAAAGGGCCACCGTTCGTGTCCACCACCCTCATCCGGCCACCTCGGCTTCAGCCTGCAAAAATGCCGTGATATTCAAGATTTCTCCCAGATGCAAGATGCCACATTTTGGAACTCGGGCTGCTTTTGGAGTGCTAAATGTCTCCCACAATCTGACACCAGGAACATGGCCAGGTGAGTTTAGTTTCCCATGTAAAAGGACCACCGTTCGTGTCCACCACCCTCATCCGGCCACCTCGGCTTCAGCCTGCAAAAATGCCGTGGCATTCAAGATTTCTCCCAGATGCAAGATGCCACATTTTGGAACTCGGGCTGCTTTTGGAGTGCGAAATGTCTCCCACAATCTGACACCAGGAACATGGCCAGGTGAGTTTAGTTTCCCATGGAAAAGGACCACCGTTCGTGTCCACCACCCTCATCCGGCCACCTCGGCTTCAGCCTGCAAAAATGCCGTGGCATTCAAGATTTCTCCCAGATGCAAGATGCCACATTTTGGAACTCGGGCTGCTTTTGGAGTGCCAAATGTCTCCCACAATCTGACACCAGGAACATGGCCAGGTGAGTTTAGTTTCCCATGGAAAAGGGCCACCGTTCGTGTCCACCACGGTCATCAGGCCACCTCGGCTTCAGCCTGCAAAAATGCTGTGATATTCAAGATTTCTCCCAGATGCAAGATGCCACATTTTGGAACTCGGGCTGCTTTTGGAGTGCCAAATGTCTCCCACAATCTGACACCAGGAACATGGCCAGGTGAGTTTAGTTTCCCATGGAAAAGGGCCACCGTTCGTGTCCACCACGGTCATCTGGCCACCTCGGTTTCAGCCTGCAAAAATGCCGTGATATTCAAGATTTCTCCCAGATGCAAGATGCCACATTTTGGAACTCGGGCTGCTTTTGGAGTGCCAAATGTCTCCCACAATCTGACACCAGGAACATGGCCAGGTGAGTTTAGTTTCCCATGGAAAAGGGCCACCGTTCGTGCCCACCACCCTCATCCGGCCACCTCGGCTTCAGCCTGCAAAAATGCCGTGATATTCATGATTTCTCCCAGATGCAAGATGCCACATTTTGGAACTATAGCTGCTTTTGGAGTGCCAAATGTCTCCCACAATCTGACACCAGGAACATGGCCAGGTGAGTTTAGTTTCCCATGGAAAAGGGCCACCGTTTGTGTCCACCACGGTCATCAGGCCACCTCGGCTTCAGCCTGCAAAAATGCCGTGATATTCAAGATTTCTCCTACATGCAAGGTGCCACATTTTGGAACTCGGGCTGCTTTTGGAGTGCCAAATGTCTCCCACAATCTGACACCAGGAACATGGCCAGGTGAGTTTAGTTTCCCATGGAAAAGGGCCACCGTTCGTGTCCACCACCCTCATCCGGCCACCTCGGCTTCAGCCTGCAAAAATGCCGTGATATTCAAGATTTCTCCCAGATGCAAGATGCCACATTTTGGAACTCGGGCTGCTTTTGGAGTGCCAAATGTCTCCCACAATCTGACACCAGGAACATGGCCAGGTGAGTTTAGTTTCCCATGGAAAAGGGCCACCGTTCGTGTCCACCACCCTCATCCGGCCACCTCGGCTTCAGCCTGCAAAAATGATGTGATATTCAAGATTTCTCCCAGATGCAAGATGCCACATTTTGGAACTCGGGCTGCTTTTGGAGTGCCAAATGTCTCCCACAATCTGACACCAGGAACATGGCCAGGTGAGTTTAGTTTCCCATGGAAAAGGACCACCGTTCGTGTCCACCACCCTCATCCGGCCACCTCGGCTTCAGCCTGCAAAAATGCCGTGATATTCAAGATTTCTCCCAGATGCAAGATGCCACATTTTGGAACTCGGGCTGCTTTTGGAGTGCTAAATGTCTCCCACAATCTGACACCAGGAACATGGCCAGGTGAGTTTAGTTTCCCATGGAAAAGGGCCACCGTTCGTGTCCACCACCCTCATCCGGCCATCTCGGCTTCAGCCTGCAAAAATGCCGTGATATTCAAGATTTCTCCCAGATGCAAGATGCCACATTTTGGAACTCAGGCTGCTTTTGGAGTGCTAAATGTCTCCCACAATCTGACACCAGGAACATGGCCAGGTGAGTTTAGTTTCCCATGGAAAAGGACCACCGTTCGTGTCCACCACCCTCATCCGGCCACCTCGGCTTCAGCCTGCAAAAATGCCGTGGCATTCAAGATTTCTCCCAGATGCAAGATGCCACATTTTGGAACTCAGGCTGCTTTTGGAGTGCCAAATGTCTCCCACAATCTGACACCAGGAACATGGCCAGGTGAGTTTAGTTTCCCATGGAAAAGGGCCACCGTTCGTGTCCACCACCCTCATCCGGCCACCTCGGCTTCAGCCTGCAAAAATGCCGTGGCATTCAAGATTTCTCCCACATGCAAGATGCCACATTTTGGAACTCGGGCTGCTTTTGGAGTGCCAAATGTCTCCCACAATCTGACACCAGGAACATGGCCAGGTGAGTTTAGTTTCCCATGGAAAAGGGCCACCGTTCGTGTCCACCACCCTCATCCGGCCACCTCGGCTTCAGCCTGCAAAAATGCCGTGATATTCAAGATTTCTCCCAGATGCAAGATGCCACATTTTAGAACTCAAGCTTCTTTTGGAGTGCCAAATGTCTCCCACAATCTGACACCAGGAACATGGCCAGGTGAGTTTAGTTTCCCATGGAAAAGGGCCACCGTTCGTGTCCACCACGGTCATCTGGCCACCTCGGTTTCAGCCTGCAAAAATGCCGTGATATTCAAGATTTCTCCAGATGCAAGATGCCACATTTTGGAACTCGGGCTGCTTTTGGAGTGCCAAATGTCTCCCACAATCTGACACCAGGAACATGGCCAGGTGAGTTTAGTTTCCCATGGAAAAGGGCCACCGTTCGTGTCCACCACCCTCATCCGGCCACCTCGGCTTCAGCCTGCAAAAATGCCGTGATATTCAAGATTTCTCCCAGATGCAAGATGCCACATTTTGGAACTATAGCTGCTTTTGGAGTGCCAAATGTCTCCCACAATCTGACACCATAAACATGGCCAGGTGAGTTTAGTTTCCCATGGAAAAGGGCCACCGTTTGTGTCCACCACGGTCATCAGGCCACCTCGGCTTCAGCCTGCAAAAATGCCGTGATATTCAAGATTTCTCCCTCATGCAAGGTGCCACATTTTGGAACTCGGGCTGCTTTTGGAGTGCCAAATGTCTCCCACAATCTGACACCAGGAACATGGCCAGGTGAGTTTAGTTTCCCATGGAAAAGGGCCACCGTTCGTGTCCACCACCCTCATCCGGCCACCTCGGCTTCAGCCTGCAAAAATGCCGTGATATTCAAGATTTCTCCCAGATGCAAGATGCCACATTTTGGAACTATAGCTGCTTTTGGAGTGCCAAATGTCTCCCACAATCTGACACCAGGAACATGGCCAGGTGAGTTTAGTTTTTCATGGAAAAGGGCAACCGTTCGTGTCCACCACCCTCATCAGGCCACCTCGGCTTCAGCCTGCAAAAATGCCGTGATATTCAAGATTTCTCCCAGATGCAAGATGCCACATTTTGGAACTCGGGCTGCTTTTGGAGTGCTAAATGTCTCCCACAATCTGACACCAGGAACATGGCCAGGTGAGTTTAGTTTCCCATGGAAAAGGGCCACCGTTCGTGTCCACCACCCTCATCCGGCCATCTCGGCTTCAGCCTGCAAAAATGCCGTGATATTCAAGATTTCTCCCAGATGCAAGATGCCACATTTTGGAACTCGGGCTGCTTTTGGAGTGCTAAATGTCTCCCACAATCTGACACCAGGAACATGGCCAGGTGAGTTTAGTTTCCCACGGAAAAGGACCACCGTTCGTGTCCACCACCCTCATCCGGCCACCTCGGCTTCAGCCTGCAAAAATGCCGTGGCAATCAAGATTTCTCTCAGATGCAAGATGCCACATTTTGGAACTCAGGCTGCTTTTGGAGTGCCAAATGTCTCCCACAATCTGACACCAGGAACATGGCCAGGTGAGTTTAGTTTCCCATGGAAAAGGGCCACCGTTCGTGTCCACCACGGTCATCAGGCCACCTCGGCTTCAACCTGCAAAAATGCCGTGATATTCAAGATTTCTCCCAGATGCAAGATGCCACATTTTGGAACTCGGGCTGCTTTTGGAGTGCCAAATGTCTCCCAAAACCTGACACCAGGAACATGGCCAGGTGAGTTTAGTTTCCCATGGAAAAGGGCCACCGTTCGTGTCCACCACCCTCATCCGGCCACCTCGGCTTCAGTCTGCAAAAATGCCGTGATATTCAAGATTTCTCCCACATGCAAGATGCCACATTTTGGAACTCAAGCTGCTTTTGGAGTGCCAAATGTCTCCCACAATCTGACACCAGGAACATGGCCAGGTGAGTTTAGTTTCCCATGGAAAAGGACCACCGTTCGTGTCCACCACGCTCATCCGGCCACCTCGGCTTCAGCCTGCAAAAATGCCGTGGCATTCAAGATTTCTCCCACATGCAAGATGCCACATTTTGGAACTCGGGCTGCTTTTGGAGTGCCAAATGTCTCCCACAATCTGACACCAGGAACATGGCCAGGTGAGTTTAGTTTCCCATGGAAAAGGGCCACCGTTCGTGTCCACCACGGTCATCAGGCCACCTCGGCTTCAGCCTGCAAAAATGCTGTGATATTCAAGATTTCTCCCAGATGCAAGATGCCACATTTTGGAACTCGGGCTGCTTTTGGAGTGCCAAATGTCTCCCACAATCTGACACCAGGAACATGGCCAGGTGAGTTTAGTTTCCCATGGAAAAGGGCCACCGTTCGTGTCCACCACCCTCATCCGGCCACCTCGGCTTCAGCCTGCAAAAATGCCGTGATATTCAAGATTTCTCCCAGATGCAAGATGCCACATTTTAGAACTCAAGCTTCTTTTGGAGTGCCAAATGTCTCCCACAATCTGACACCAGGAACATGGCCAGGTGAGTTTAGTTTCCCATGGAAAAGGGCCACCGTTCGTGTCCACCACGGTCATCTGGCCACCTCGGTTTCAGCCTGCAAAAATGCCGTGATATTCAAGATTTCTCCCAGATGCAAGATGCCACATTTTGGAACTCGGGCTGCTTTTGGAGTGCCAAATGTCTCCCACAATCTGACACCAGGAACATGGCCAGGTGAGTTTAGTTTCCCATGGAAAAGGGCCACCGTTCGTGTCCACCACCCTCATCCGGCCACCTCGGCTTCAGCCTGCAAAAATGCCGTGATATTCAAGATTTCTCCCAGATGCAAGATGCCACATTTTGGAACTATAGCTGCTTTTGGAGTGCCAAATGTCTCCCACAATCTGACACCATAAACATGGCCAGGTGAGTTTAGTTTCCCATGGAAAAGGGCCACCGTTTGTGTCCACCACGGTCATCAGGCCACCTCGGCTTCAGCCTGCAAAAATGCCGTGATATTCAAGATTTCTCCCTCATGCAAGGTGCCACATTTTGGAACTCGGGCTGCTTTTGGAGTGCCAAATGTCTCCCACAATCTGACACCAGGAACATGGCCAGGTGAGTTTAGTTTCCCATGGAAAAGGGCCACCGTTCGTGTCCACCACCCTCATCCGGCCACCTCGGCTTCAGCCTGCAAAAATGCCGTGATATTCAAGATTTCTCCCAGATGCAAGATGCCACATTTTGGAACTATAGCTGCTTTTGGAGTGCCAAATGTCTCCCACAATCTGACACCAGGAACATGGCCAGGTGAGTTTAGTTTTTCATGGAAAAGGGCAACCGTTCGTGTCCACCACCCTCATCAGGCCACCTCGGCTTCAGCCTGCAAAAATGCCGTGATATTCAAGATTTCTCCCAGATGCAAGATGCCACATTTTGGAACTCGGGCTGCTTTTGGAGTGCTAAATGTCTCCCACAATCTGACACCAGGAACATGGCCAGGTGAGTTTAGTTTCCCATGGAAAAGGGCCACCGTTCGTGTCCACCACCCTCATCCGGCCATCTCGGCTTCAGCCTGCAAAAATGCCGTGATATTCAAGATTTCTCCCAGATGCAAGATGCCACATTTTGGAACTCGGGCTGCTTTTGGAGTGCTAAATGTCTCCCACAATCTGACACCAGGAACATGGCCAGGTGAGTTTAGTTTCCCACGGAAAAGGACCACCGTTCGTGTCCACCACCCTCATCCGGCCACCTCGGCTTCAGCCTGCAAAAATGCCGTGGCAATCAAGATTTCTCTCAGATGCAAGATGCCACATTTTGGAACTCAGGCTGCTTTTGGAGTGCCAAATGTCTCCCACAATCTGACACCAGGAACATGGCCAGGTGAGTTTAGTTTCCCATGGAAAAGGGCCACCGTTCGTGTCCACCACGGTCATCAGGCCACCTCGGCTTCAACCTGCAAAAATGCCGTGATATTCAAGATTTCTCCCAGATGCAAGATGCCACATTTTGGAACTCGGGCTGCTTTTGGAGTGCCAAATGTCTCCCAAAACCTGACACCAGGAACATGGCCAGGTGAGTTTAGTTTCCCATGGAAAAGGGCCACCGTTCGTGTCCACCACCCTCATCCGGCCACCTCGGCTTCAGTCTGCAAAAATGCCGTGATATTCAAGATTTCTCCCACATGCAAGATGCCACATTTTGGAACTCAAGCTGCTTTTGGAGTGCCAAATGTCTCCCACAATCTGACACCAGGAACATGGCCAGGTGAGTTTAGTTTCCCATGGAAAAGGACCACCGTTCGTGTCCACCACGCTCATCCGGCCACCTCGGCTTCAGCCTGCAAAAATGCCGTGGCATTCAAGATTTCTCCCACATGCAAGATGCCACATTTTGGAACTCGGGCTGCTTTTGGAGTGCCAAATGTCTCCCACAATCTGACACCAGGAACATGGCCAGGTGAGTTTAGTTTCCCATGGAAAAGGGCCACCGTTCGTGTCCACCACGGTCATCAGGCCACCTCGGCTTCAGCCTGCAAAAATGCTGTG
The DNA here is from genome assembly GCF_021018805.1 of Prinia subflava. Taxonomy (NCBI): domain Eukaryota; kingdom Metazoa; phylum Chordata; class Aves; order Passeriformes; family Cisticolidae; genus Prinia; species Prinia subflava. Next base: position 17,315 of record NW_026960920.1, on the reverse strand, counting down.
ATATTCAAGATTTCTCCCAGATGCAAGATGCCACATTTTGGAACTCGGGCTGCTTTTGGAGTGCCAAATGTCTCCCACAATCTGACACCAGGAACATGGCCAGGTGAGTTTAGTTTCCCATGGAAAAGGGCCACCGTTCGTGTCCACCACCCTCATCCGGCCACCTCGGCTTCAGCCTGCAAAAATGCCGTGATATTCAAGATTTCTCCCAGATGCAAGATGCCACATTTTAGAACTCAAGCTTCTTTTGGAGTGCCAAATGTCTCCCACAATCTGACACCAGGAACATGGCCAGGTGAGTTTAGTTTCCCATGGAAAAGGGCCACCGTTCGTGTCCACCACGGTCATCTGGCCACCTCGGTTTCAGCCTGCAAAAATGCCGTGATATTCAAGATTTCTCCCAGATGCAAGATGCCACATTTTGGAACTCGGGCTGCTTTTGGAGTGCCAAATGTCTCCCACAATCTGACACCAGGAACATGGCCAGGTGAGTTTAGTTTCCCATGGAAAAGGGCCACCGTTCGTGTCCACCACCCTCATCCGGCCACCTCGGCTTCAGCCTGCAAAAATGCCGTGATATTCAAGATTTCTCCCAGATGCAAGATGCCACATTTTGGAACTATAGCTGCTTTTGGAGTGCCAAATGTCTCCCACAATCTGACACCATAAACATGGCCAGGTGAGTTTAGTTTCCCATGGAAAAGGGCCACCGTTTGTGTCCACCACGGTCATCAGGCCACCTCGGCTTCAGCCTGCAAAAATGCCGTGATATTCAAGATTTCTCCCTCATGCAAGGTGCCACATTTTGGAACTCGGGCTGCTTTTGGAGTGCCAAATGTCTCCCACAATCTGACACCAGGAACATGGCCAGGTGAGTTTAGTTTCCCATGGAAAAGGGCCACCGTTCGTGTCCACCACCCTCATCCGGCCACCTCGGCTTCAGCCTGCAAAAATGCCGTGATATTCAAGATTTCTCCCAGATGCAAGATGCCACATTTTGGAACTATAGCTGCTTTTGGAGTGCCAAATGTCTCCCACAATCTGACACCAGGAACATGGCCATGTGAGTTTAGTTTCCCATGGAAAAGGGCAACCGTTCGTGTCCACCACGGTCATCAGGCCACCTCGGCTTCAGCCTGCAAAAATGCCGTGATATTCAAGATTTCTCCCAGATGCAAGATGCCACATTTTGGAACTCGGGCTGCTTTTGGAGTGCCAAATGTCTCCCACAATCTGACACCAGGAACATGGCCAGGGGAGTTTAGTTTCCCATGGAAAAGGGCCACCGTTCGTGTCCACCACGGTCATCAGGCCACCTCGGCTTCAGCCTGCAAAAATGCCGTGATATTCAAGATTTCTCCCAGATGCAAGATGCCACATTTTAGAACTCAAGCTTCTTTTGGAGTGCCAAATGTCTCCCACAATCTGACACCAGGAACATGGCCAGGGGAGTTTAGTTTCCCATGGAAAAGGGCCACCGTTCGTGTCCACCACCCTCATCCGGCCACCTCGGCTTCAGCCTGCAAAAATGCCGTGATATTCAAGATTTCTCCCAGATGCAAGATGCCACATTTTAGAACTCAAGCTTCTTTTGGAGTGCCAAATGTCTCCCACAATCTGACACCAGGAACATGGCCAGGTGAGTTTAGTTTCCCATGGAAAAGGGCCACCGTTCGTGTCCACCACGGTCATCTGGCCACCTCGGTTTCAGCCTGCAAAAATGCCGTGATATTCAAGATTTCTCCAGATGCAAGATGCCACATTTTGGAACTCGGGCTGCTTTTGGAGTGCCAAATGTCTCCCACAATCTGACACCAGGAACATGGCCAGGTGAGTTTAGTTTCCCATGGAAAAGGGCCACCGTTCGTGTCCACCACCCTCATCCGGCCACCTCGGCTTCAGCCTGCAAAAATGCCGTGATATTCAAGATTTCTCCCAGATGCAAGATGCCACATTTTGGAACTATAGCTGCTTTTGGAGTGCCAAATGTCTCCCACAATCTGACACCATAAACATGGCCAGGTGAGTTTAGTTTCCCATGGAAAAGGACCACCGTTTGTGTCCACCACGGTCATCAGGCCACCTCGGCTTCAGCCTGCAAAAATGCCGTGATATTCAAGATTTCTCCCTCATGCAAGGTGCCACATTTTGGAACTCGGGCTGCTTTTGGAGTGCCAAATGTCTCCCACAATCTGACACCAGGAACATGGCCAGGTGAGTTTAGTTTCCCATGGAAAAGGGCCACCGTTCGTGTCCACCACCCTCATCCGGCCACCTCGGCTTCAGCCTGCAAAAATGCCGTGATATTCAAGATTTCTCCCAGATGCAAGATGCCACATTTTGGAACTATAGCTGCTTTTGGGAGTGCCAAATGTCTCCCACAATCTGACACCAGGAACATGGCCATGTGAGTTTAGTTTTTCATGGAAAAGGGCAACCGTTCGTGTCCACCACCCTCATCAGGCCACCTCGGCTTCAGCCTGCAAAAATGCCGTGATATTCAAGATTTCTCCCAGATGCAAGATGCCACATTTTGGAACTCGGGCTGCTTTTGGAGTGCTAAATGTCTCCCACAATCTGACACCAGGAACATGGCCAGGTGAGTTTAGTTTCCCATGGAAAAGGGCCACCGTTCGTGTCCACCACCCTCATCCGGCCATCTCGGCTTCAGCCTGCAAAAATGCCGTGATATTCAAGATTTCTCCCAGATGCAAGATGCCACATTTTGGAACTCGGGCTGCTTTTGGAGTGCCAAATGTCTCCCACAATCTGACACCAGGAACATGGCCAGGTGAGTTTAGTTTCCCACGGAAAAGGACCACCGTTCGTGTCCACCACGGTCATCAGGCCACCTCGGCTTCAGCCTGCAAAAATGCCGTGGCATTCAAGATTTCTCCCAGATGCAAGATGCCACATTTTGGAACTCAGGCTGCTTTTGGAGTGCCAAATGTCTCCCACAATCTGACACCAGGAACATGGCCAGGTGAGTTTAGTTTCCCATGGAAAAGGGCCACCGTTCGTGTCCACCACGGTCATCAGGCCACCTCGGCTTCAACCTGCAAAAATGCCGTGATATTCAAGATTTCTCCCAGATGCAAGATGCCACATTTTGGAACTCGGGCTGCTTTTGGAGTGCCAAATGTCTCCCAAAACCTGACACCAGGAACATGGCCAGGTGAGTTTAGTTTCCCATGGAAAAGGGCCACCGTTCGTGTCCACCACCCTCATCCGGCCACCTCGGCTTCAGTCTGCAAAAATGCCGTGATATTCAAGATTTCTCCCACATGCAAGATGCCACATTTTGGAACTCAAGCTGCTTTTGGAGTGCCAAATGTCTCCCACAATCTGACACCAGGAACATGGCCAGGTGAGTTTAGTTTCCCATGGAAAAGGACCACCGTTCGTGTCCACCACCCTCATCCGGCCACCTCGGCTTCAGCCTGCAAAAATGCCGTGGCATTCAAGATTTCTCCCACATGCAAGATGCCACATTTTGGAACTCGGGCTGCTTTTGGAGTGCCAAATGTCTCCCACAATCTGACACCAGGAACATGGCCAGGTGAGTTTAGTTTCCCATGGAAAAGGGCCACCGTTCGTGTCCACCACGGTCATCAGGCCACCTCGGCTTCAGCCTGCAAAAATGCTGTGATATTCAAGATTTCTCCCAGATGCAAGATGCCACATTTTGGAACTCGGGCTGCTTTTGGAGTGCCAAATGTCTCCCACAATCTGACACCAGGAACATGGCCAGGTGAGTTTAGTTTCCCATGGAAAAGGGCCACCGTTCGTGTCCACCACCCTCATCCGGCCACCTCGGCTTCAGCCTGCAAAAATGCCGTGATATTCAAGATTTCTCCCAGATGCAAGATGCCACATTTTAGAACTCAAGCTTCTTTTGGAGTGCCAAATGTCTCCCACAATCTGACACCAGGAACATGGCCAGGTGAGTTTAGTTTCCCATGGAAAAGGGCCACCGTTCGTGTCCACCACGGTCATCTGGCCACCTCGGTTTCAGCCTGCAAAAATGCCGTGATATTCAAGATTTCTCCCAGATGCAAGATGCCACATTTTGGAACTCGGGCTGCTTTTGGAGTGCCAAATGTCTCCCACAATCTGACACCAGGAACATGGCCAGGTGAGTTTAGTTTCCCATGGAAAAGGGCCACCGTTCGTGTCCACCACCCTCATCCGGCCACCTCGGCTTCAGCCTGCAAAAATGCCGTGATATTCAAGATTTCTCCCAGATGCAAGATGCCACATTTTGGAACTCGGGCTGCTTTTGGAGTGCCAAATGTCTCCCACAATCTGACACCATAAACATGGCCAGGTGAGTTTAGTTTCCCATGGAAAAGGGCCACCGTTTGTGTCCACCACGGTCATCAGGCCACCTCGGCTTCAGCCTGCAAAAATGCCGTGATATTCAAGATTTCTCCCTCATGCAAGGTGCCACATTTTGGAACTCGGGCTGCTTTTGGAGTGCCAAATGTCTCCCACAATCTGACACCAGGAACATGGCCAGGTGAGTTTAGTTTCCCATGGAAAAGGGCCACCGTTCGTGTCCACCACCCTCATCCGGCCACCTCGGCTTCAGCCTGCAAAAATGCCGTGATATTCAAGATTTCTCCCAGATGCAAGATGCCACATTTTGGAACTATAGCTGCTTTTGGAGTGCCAAATGTCTCCCACAATCTGACACCAGGAACATGGCCATGTGAGTTTAGTTTCCCATGGAAAAGGGCAACCGTTCGTGTCCACCACGGTCGTCAGGCCACCTCGGCTTCAGCCTGCAAAAATGCCGTGATATTCAAGATTTCTCCCAGATGCAAGATGCCACATTTTGGAACTCGGGCTGCTTTTGGAGTGCCAAATGTCTCCCACAATCTGACACCAGGAACATGGCCAGGGGAGTTTAGTTTCCCATGGAAAAGGGCCACCGTTCGTGTCCACCACGGTCATCAGGCCACCTCGGCTTCAGCCTGCAAAAATGCCGTGATATTCAAGATTTCTCCCAGATGCAAGATGCCACATTTTGGAACTCGAGCTGCTTTTGGAGTGCCAAATGTCTCCCACAATCTGACACCAGGAACATGGCCAGGTGAGTTTAGTTTCCCATGGAAAAGGGCAACCGTTCGTGTCCACCACCCTCATCCAGCCACCTCGGCTTCAGCCTGCAAAAATGCCGTGATATTCAAGATTTCTCCCAGATGCAAGATGCCACATTTTGGAACTCGGGCTGCTTTTGGAGTGCTAAATGTCTCCCACAATCTGACACCAGGAACATGGCCAGGTGAGTTTAGTTTCCCATGGAAAAGGGCCACCGTTCGTGTCCACCACCCTCATCCGGCCACCTCGGCTTCAGCCTGCAAAAATGCCGTGATATTCAAGATTTCTCCCAGATGCAAGATGCCACATTTTGGAACTCGGGCTGCTTTTGGAGTGCTAAATGTCTCCCACAATCTGACACCAGGAACATGGCCAGGTGAGTTTAGTTTCCCATGGAAAAGGGCCACCGTTCGTGTCCACCACCCTCATCCGGCCACCTCGGCTTCAGCCTGCAAAAATGCCGTGATATTCAAGATTTCTCCCAGATGTAAGATGCCACATTTTGGAACTCGGGCTGCTTTTGGAGTGCCAAATGTCTCCCAAAACCTGACACCAGGAACATGGCCAGGTGAGTTTAGTTTCCCATGGAAAAGGGCCACCGTTCGTGTCCACCACCCTCATCCGGCCACCTCGGATTCAGCCTGCAAAAATGCTGTGATATTCAAGATTTCTCCCACATGCAAGATGCCACATTTTGGAACTCAGGCTGCTTTTGGAGTGCCAAATGTCTCCCACAATCTGACACCAGGAACATGGCCAGGTGAGTTTAGTTTCCCATGGAAAAGGACCACCGTTCGTGTCCACCACCCTCATCCGGCCACCTCGGCTTCAGCCTGCAAAAATGCCGTGATATTCAAGATTTCTCCCAGATGCAAGATGCCACATTTTAGAACTCAAGCTGCTTTTGGAGTGCCAAATGTCTCCCACAATCTGACACCAGGAACATGGCCAGGTGAGTTTAGTTTCCCATGGAAAAGGGCCACCGTTCGTGTCCACCACGGTCATCTGGCCACCTCGGTTTCAGCCTGCAAAAATGCCGTGATATTCAAGATTTCTCCCAGATGCAAGATGCCACATTTTGGAACTCGGGCTGCTTTTGGAGTGCCAAATGTCTCCCACAATCTGACACCAGGAACATGGCCAGGTGAGTTTAGTTTCCCATGGAAAAGGGCCACCGTTCGTGTCCACCACCCTCATCCGGCCACCTCGGCTTCAGCCTGCAAAAATGCCGTGATATTCAAGATTTCTCCCAGATGCAAGATGCCACATTTTGGAACTCGGGCTGCTTTTGGAGTGCCAAATGTCTCCCACAATCTGACACCAGGAACATGGCCAGGTGAGTTTAGTTTCCCATGGAAAAGGGCCACCGTTCGTGTCCACCACCCTCATCCGGCCACCTCGGCTTCAGCCTGCAAAAATGCCGTGATATTCAAGATTTCTCCCAGATGCAAGATGCCACATTTTGGAACTCGGGCTGCTTTTGGAGTGCCAAATGTCTCCCACAATCTGACACCAGGAACATGGCCATGTGAGTTTAGTTTCCCATGGAAAAGGGCCACCGTTCGTGTCCACCACGGTCATCAGGCCACCTCGGCTTCAGCCTGCAAAAATGCCGTGATATTCAAGATTTCTCCCAGATGCAAGATGCCACATTTTGGAACTCGGGCTGCTTTTGGAGTGCCAAATGTCTCCCACAATCTGACACCAGGAACATGGCCAGGGGAGTTTAGTTTCCCATGGAAAAGGGCCACCGTTCGTGTCCACCACGGTCATCAGGCCACCTCGGCTTCAGCCTGCAAAAATGCCGTGATATTCAAGATTTCTCCCAGATGCAAGATGCCACATTTTGGAACTCGAGCTGCTTTTGGAGTGCCAAATGTCTCCCACAATCTGACACCAGGAACATGGCCAGGTGAGTTTAGTTTCCCATGGAAAAGGGCAACCGTTCGTGTCCACCACCCTCATCCAGCCACCTCGGCTTCAGCCTGCAAAAATGCCGTGATATTCAAGATTTCTCCCAGATGCAAGATGCCACATTTTGGAACTCGGGCTGCTTTTGGAGTGCTAAATGTCTCCCACAATCTGACACCAGGAACATGGCCAGGTGAGTTTAGTTTCCCATGGAAAAGGGCCACCGTTCGTGTCCACCACCCTCATCCGGCCACCTCGGCTTCAGCCTGCAAAAATGCCGTGATATTCAAGATTTCTCCCAGATGCAAGATGCCACATTTTGGAACTCGGGCTGCTTTTGGAGTGCTAAATGTCTCCCACAATCTGACACCAGGAACATGGCCAGGTGAGTTTAGTTTCCCATGGAAAAGGGCCACCGTTCGTGTCCACCACCCTCATCCGGCCACCTCGGCTTCAGCCTGCAAAAATGCCGTGATATTCAAGATTTCTCCCAGATGTAAGATGCCACATTTTGGAACTCGGGCTGCTTTTGGAGTGCCAAATGTCTCCCAAAACCTGACACCAGGAACATGGCCAGGTGAGTTTAGTTTCCCATGGAAAAGGGCCACCGTTCGTGTCCACCACCCTCATCCGGCCACCTCGGCTTCAGCCTGCAAAAATGCTGTGATATTCAAGATTTCTCCCAGATGCAAGATGCCACATTTTGGAACTCGGGCTGCTTTTGGAGTGCCAAATGTCTCCCACAATCTGACACCAGGAACATGGCCAGGTGAGTTTAGTTTCCCATGTTAAAGGGCCACCGTTCGTGTCCACCACCCTCATCCGGCCACCTCGGCTTCAGCCTGCAAAAATGCCGTGATATTCAAGATTTCTCCCAGATGCAAGATGCCACATTTTGGAACTCGAGCTGCTTTTGGAGTGCCAAATGTCTCCCACAATCTGACACCAGGAACATGGCCAGGGGAGTTTAGTTTCCCATGGAAAAGGGCCACCGTTCTTGTTCACCACGGTCATCAGGCCACCTCGGCTTCAGCCTGCAAAAAATGCCGTGATATTCAAGATTTCTCCCAGATGCAAGATGCCACATTTTGGAACTCGGGCTGCTTTTGGAGTGCCAAATGTCTCCCACAATCTGACACCAGGAACATGGCCAGGTGAGTTTAGGTTCCCATGGAAAAGGGCCACCGTTCGTGTCCACCACCCTCATCCGGCCACCTCGGCTTCAGCCTGCAAAAATGCCGTGATATTCAAGATTTCTCCCTCATGCAAGGTGCCACATTTTGGAACTCGGGCTGCTTTTGGAGTGCCAAATGTCTCCCACAATCTGACACCAGGAACATGGCCAGGTGAGTTTAGTTTCCCATGGAAAAGGGCCACCGTTCGTGTCCACCACCCTCATCCGGCCACCTCGGCTTCAGCCTGCAAAAATGCCGTGATATTCAAGATTTCTCCCAGATGCAAGATACCACATTTTGGAACTCAGGCTGCTTTTGGAGTGCCAAATGTCTCCCACAATCTGACACCAGGAACATGGCCAGGTGAGTTTAGTTTCCCATGGAAAAGGGCCACCGTTCGTGTCCACCACCCTCATCCGGCCACCTCGGCTTCAGCCTGCAAAAATGCCGTGGCATTCAAGATTTCTCCCAGATGCAAGATGCCACATTTTGGAACTCGGGCTGCTTTTGGAGTGCCAAATGTCTCCCACAATCTGACACCAGGAACATGGCCAGGTGAGTTTAGTTTCCCATGGAAAAGGGCCACCGTTCGTGTCCACCACCCTCATCCGGCCACCTCGGCTTCAGCCTGCAAAAATGCCGTGATATTCAAGATTTCTCCCAGATGCAAGATGCCACATTTTGGAACTCGGGCTGCTTTTGGAGTGCTAAATGTCTCCCACAATCTGACACCAGGAACATGGCCAGGTGAGTTTAGTTTCCCATGGAAAAGGGCCACCGTTCGTGTCCACCACCCTCATCCGGCCACCTCGGCTTCAGCCTGCAAAAATGCTGTGATATTGAAGATTTCTCCCAGATGCAAGATGCCACATTTTGGAACTCAAGCTGCTTTTGGAGTGCCAAATGTCTCCCACAACCTGACACCAGGAACATGGCCAGGTGAGTTTAGTTTCCCATGGAAAAGGGCCACCGTTCGTGTCCACCACCCTCATCCGGCCACCTCGGATTCAGCCTGCAAAAATGCTGTGATATTCAAGATTTCTCCCACATGCAAGATGCAACATTTTGGAACTCAAACTGCTTTTGGAGTGCCAAATGTCTCCCACAATCTGACACCAGGAACATGGCCAGGTGAGTTTAGTTTCCCATGGAAAAGGGCCACCGTTCGTGTCCACCACCCTCATCCGGCCACCTCGGCTTCAGCCTGCAAAAATGCCGTGGCATTCAAGATTTCTCCCAGATGCAAGATGCCACATTTTGGAACTCGGGCTGCTTTTGGAGTGCTAAATGTCTCCCACAATCTGACACCAGGAACATGGCCAGGTGAGTTTAGTTTCCCATGGAAAAGGGCCACCGTTCGTGTCCACCACCCTCATCCGGCCACCTCGGCTTCAGCCTGCAAAAATGCCGTGATATTCAAGATTTCTCCCAGATGCAAGATGCCACATTTTGGAACTCAAGCTGCTTTTGGAGTGCCAAATGTCTCCCACAATCTGACACCAGGAACATGGCCAGGTGAGTTTAGTTTCCCATGGAAAAGGGCCACCGTTCGTGTCCACCACCCTCATCCGGCCACCTCGGCTTCAGCCTGCAAAAATGCCGTGATATTCAAGATTTCTCCCAGATGCAAGATGCCACATTTTGGAACTCGGGCTGCTTTTGGAGTGCCAAATGTCTCCCACAATCTGACACCAGGAACATGGCCAGGTGAGTTTAGTTTCCCATGGAAAAGGGCCACCGTTCGTGTCCACCACCCTCATCAGGCCACCTCGGATACAGCCTGCAAAAATGCCGTGATATTCAAGATTTCTCCCAGATGCAAGATGCCACATTTTGGAACTCGGGCTGCTTTTGGAGTGCCAAATGTCTCCCACAATCTGACACCAGGAACATGGCCAGGTGAGTTTAGTTTCCCATGGAAAAGGGCCACCGTTCGTGTCCACCACCCTCATCCGGCCACCTCAGCTTCAGCCTGCAAAAATGCCGTGGCATTCAAGATTTCTCCCAGATGCAAGATGCCACATTTTGGAACTCGGGCTGCTTTTGGAGTGCCAAATGTCTCCCACAATCTGACACCAGGAACATGGCCAGGTGAGTTTAGTTTCCCATGGAAAAGGGCCACCGTTCGTGTCCACCACCCTCATCCGGCCACCTCGGCTTCAGCCTGCAAAAATGCCGTGATATTCAAGATTTCTCCCACATGCAAGATGCCACATTTTGGAACTTGGGCTGCTTTTGGAGTGCCAAATGTCTCCCACAATCTGACACCAGGAACATGGCCAGGTGAGTTTAGTTTCCCATGGAAAAGGGCAACCGTTCGTGTCCACCACGGTCATCAGGCACCTCGGCTTCAGCCTGCAAAAATGCCGTGATATTCAAGATTTCTCCCAGATGCAAGATGCCACATTTTGGAACTCGGGCTGCTTTTGGAGTGCCAAATGTCTCCCACAATCTGACACCAGGAACATGGCCAGGTGAGTTTAGTTTCCCATGGAAAAGGGCCACCGTTCGTGTCCACCACCCTCATCCGGCCACCTAGGCTTCAGCCTGCAAAAATGCCGTGATATTCAAGATTTCTCCCAGATGCAAGATGCCACATTTTGGAACTCGGGCTGCTTTTGGAGTGCCAAATGTCTCCCACAATCTGACACCAGGAACATGGCCAGGTGAGTTTAGTTTCCCATGGAAAAGGACCACCGTTCGTGTCCACCACCCTCATCCGGCCACCTCGGCTTCAGCCTGCAAAAATGCCGTGATATTCAAGATTTCTCCCACATGCAAGATGCCACATTTTGGAACTCGAGCTGCTTTTGGAGTGCCAAATGTCTCCCACAATCTGACACCAGGAACATGGCCAGGTGAGTTTAGTTTCCCATGGAAAAGGGCCACCGTTCGTGTCCACCACCCTCATCGGCCACCTCGGCTTCAGCCTGCAAAAATGCCGTGATATTCAAGATTTCTCCCAGATGCAAGATGCCACATTTTGGAACTCGGGCTGCTTTTGGAGTGCTAAATGTCTCCCACAATCTGACACCAGGAACATGGCCAGGTGAGTTTAGTTTCCCATGGAAAAGGGCCACCGTTCGTGTCCACCACCCTCATCCGGCCACCTCGGCTTCAGCCTGCAAAAATGCCGTGATATTCAAGATTTCTCCCACATGCAAGATGCCACATTTTGGAACTCGAGCTGCTTTTGGAGTGCCAAATGTCTCCCACAATCTGACACCAGGAACATGGCCAGGTGAGTTTAGTTTCCCATGGAAAAGGGCCACCGTTCGTGTCCACCACCCTCATCCGGCCACCTCGGCTTCAGCCTGCAAAAATGCCGTGATATTCAAGATTTCTCCCAGATGCAAGATGCCACATTTTGGAACTCGGGCTGCTTTTGGAGTGCTAAATGTCTCCCACAATCTGACACCAGGAACATGGCCAGGTGAGTTTAGTTTCCCATGGAAAAGGGCCACCGTTCGTGTCCACCACCCTCATCCGGCCACCTCGGCTTCAGCCTGCAAAAATGCCGTGATATTCAAGATTTCTAAGAGATGCAAGATGCCACATTTTGGAACTCGGGCTGCTTTTGGAGTGCCAAATGTCTCCCAAAACCTGACACCAGGAACATGGCCAGGTGAGTTTAGTTTCCCATGGAAAAGGGCCACCGTTCGTGTCCACCACCCTCATCCGGCCACCTCGGCTTCAGCCTGCAAAAATGCCGTGATATTCAAGATTTCTCCCAGATGCAAGATGCCACATTTTGGAACTCAAGCTGCTTTTGGAGTGCCAAATGTCTCCCACAATCTGACACCAGGAACATGGCCAGGTGAGTTTAGTTTCCCATGGAAAAGGGCCACCGTTCGTGTCCACCACGGTCATCTGGCCACCTCGGCTTCAGCCTGCAAAAATGCCGTGATATTCAAGATTTCTCCCAGATGCAAGATGCCACATTTTGGAACTCGGGCTGCTTTTGGAGTGCCAAATGTCTCCCACAATCTGACACCAGGAACATGGCCAGGTGAGTTTAGTTTCCCATGGAAAAGGGCCACCGTTCGTGTCCACCACGGTCATCAGGCCACCTCGGCTTCAGCCTGCAAAAATGCTGTGATATTCAAGATTTCTCCCAGATGCAAGATGCCACATTTTGGAACTCGGGCTGCTTTTGGAGTGCCAAATGTCTCCCACAATCTGACACCAGGAACATGGCCAGGTGAGTTTAGTTTCCCATGGAAAAGGGCCACCGTTCGTGTCCACCACCCTCATCCGGCCACCTCGGCTTCAGCCTGCAAAAATGCCGTGATATTCAAGATTTCTCCAGATGCAAGATGCCACATTTTGGAACTCGGGCTGCTTTTGGAGTGCCAAATGTCTCCCACAATCTGACACCAGGAACATGGCCAGGTGAGTTTAGTTTCCCATGGAAAAGGGCCACCGTTCGTGTCCACCACCCTCATCCGGCCACCTCGGCTTCAGCCTGCAAAAATGCCGTGATATTCAAGATTTCTCCCACATGCAAGATGCCACATTTTGGAACTCGGGCTGCTTTTGGAGTGCCAAATGTCTCCCACAATCTGACACCAGGAACATGGCCAGGTGAGTTTAGTTTCCCATGGAAAAGGACCACCGTTCGTGTCCACCACCCTCATCCGGCCACCTCGGCTTCAGCCTGCAAAAATGCCGTGGCATTCAAGATTTCTCCCACATGCAAGATGCCACATTTTGGAACTCGGGCTGCTTTTGGAGTGCCAAATGTCTCCCACAATCTGACACCAGGAACATGGCCAGGTGAGTTTAGTTTCCCATGGAAAAGGGCCACCGTTCGTGTCCACCACCCTCATCCAGCCACCTCGGCTTCAGCCTGCAAAAATGCCGTGATATTCAAGATTTCTCCCAGATGCAAGATGCCACATTTTGGAACTCGGGCTGCTTTTGGAGTGCCAAATGTCTCCCACAATCTGACACCAGGAACATGGCCAGGTGAGTTTAGTTTCCCATGGAAAAGGGCCACCGTTCGTGCCCACCACCCTCATCCGGCCACCTCGGCTTCAGCCTGCAAAAATGCCGTGATATTCAAGATTTCTCCCAGATGCAAGATGCCACATTTTGGAACTATAGCTGCTTTTGGAGTGCCAAATGTCTCCCACAATCTGACACCATAAACATGGCCAGGTGAGTTTAGTTTCCCATGGAAAAGGGCCACCGTTTGTGTCCACCACGGTCATCAGGCCACCTCGGCTTCAGCCTGCAAAAATGCCGTGATATTCAAGATTTCTCCTACATGCAAGGTGCCACATTTTGGAACTCGGGCTGCTTTTGGAGTGCCAAATGTCTCCCACAATCTGACACCAGGAACATGGCCAGGTGAGTTTAGTTTCCATGGAAAAGGGCCACCGTTCGTGTCCACCACCCTCATCCGGCCACCTCGGCTTCAGCCTGCAAAAATGCCGTGGCATTCAAGATTTCTCCCAGATGCAAGATGCCACATTTTGGAACTCGGGCTGCTTTTGAAGTGCCAAATGTCTCCCACAATCTGACACCAGGAACATGGCCAGGTGAGTTTAGTTTCCCATGGAAAAGGGCCACCGTTCGTGTCCACCACGGTCATCAGGCCACCTCGGCTTCAGCCTGCAAAAATGCTGTGATATTCAAGATTTCTCCCAGATGCAAGATGCCACATTTTGGAACTCGAGCTGCTTTTGGAGTGCCAAATGTCTCCCACAATCTGACACCAGGAACATGGCCAGGTGAGTTTAGTTTCCCATGGAAAAGGGCCACCGTTCGTGTCCACCACCCTCATCCGGCCACCTCGGCTTCAGCCTGCAAAAATGCCGTGATATTCAAGATTTCTCCCAGATGCAAGATGCCACATTTTAGAACTCAAGCTTCTTTTGGAGTGCCAAATGTCTCCCACAATCTGACACCAGGAACATGGCCAGGTGAGTTTAGTTTCCCATGGAAAAGGGCCACCGTTCGTGTCCACCACCCTCATCCAGCCACCTCGGCTTCAGCCTGCAAAAATGCCGTGATATTCAAGATTTCTCCCAGATGCAAGATGCCACATTTTGGAACTCGGGCTGCTTTTGGAGTGCCAAATGTCTCCCACAATCTGACACCAGGAACATGGCCAGGTGAGTTTAGTTTCCCATGGAAAAGGGCCACCGTTCGTGTCCACCACCCTCATCCGGCCACCTCGGCTTCAGCCTGCAAAAATGCCGTGATATTCAAGATTTCTCCCACATGCAAGATGCCACATTTTGGAACTCAAGCTGCTTTTGGAGTGCCAAATGTCTCCCACAATCTGACACCAGGAACATGGCCAGGTGAGTTTAGTTTCCCATGGAAAAGGACCACCGTTCGTGTCCACCACCCTCATCCGGCCACCTCGGCTTCAGCCTGCAAAAATGCCGTGGCATTCAAGATTTCTCCCACATGCAAGATGCCACATTTTGGAACTCGGGCTGCTTTTGGAGTGCCAAATGTCTCCCACAATCTGACACCAGGAACATGGCCAGGTGAGTTTAGTTTCCCATGGAAAAGGGCCACCGTTCGTGTCCACCACCCTCATCAGGCCACCTCGGCTTCAGCCTGCAAAAATGCTGTGATATTCAAGATTTCTCCCAGATGCAAGATGCCACATTTTGGAACTCGGGCTGCTTTTGGAGTGCCAAATGTCTCCCACAATCTGACACCAGGAACATGGCCAGGTGAGTTTAGTTTCCCATGGAAAAGGGCCACCGTTCGTGTCCACCACCCTCATCCGGCCACCTCGGCTTCAGCCTGCAAAAATGCCGTGATATTCAAGATTTCTCCCAGATGCAAGATGCCACATTTTAGAACTCAAGCTGCTTTTGGAGTGCCAAATGTCTCCCACAATCTGACACCAGGAACATGGCCAGGTGAGTTTAGTTTCCCATGGAAAAGGGCCACCGTTCGTGTCCACCACGGTCATCTGGCCACCTCGGCTTCAGCCTGCAAAAATGCCGTGATATTCAAGATTTCTCCCAGATGCAAGATGCCACATTTTGGAACTCGGGCTGCTTTTGGAGTGCCAAATGTCTCCCACAATCTGACACCAGGAACATGGCCAGGTGAGTTTAGTTTCCCATGGAAAAGGGCCACCGTTCGTGCCCACCACCCTCATCCGGCCACCTCGGCTTCAGCCTGCAAAAATGCCGTGATATTCAAGATTTCTCCCAGATGCAAGATGCCACATTTTGGAACTATAGCTGCTTTTGGAGTGCCAAATGTCTCCCACAATCTGACACCATAAACATGGCCAGGTGAGTTTAGTTTCCCATGGAAAAGGGCCACCGTTTGTGTCCACCACGGTCATCAGGCCACCTCGGCTTCAGCCTGCAAAAATGCCGTGATATTCAAGATTTCTCCCAGATGCAAGGTGCCACATTTTGGAAATCGGGCTGCTTTTGGAGTGCCAAATATCTCCCACAATCTGACACCAGGAACATGGCCAGGTGAGTTTAGTTTCCCATGGAAAAGGGCCACCGTTCGTGTCCACCACCCTCATCCGGCCACCTCGGCTTCAGCCTGCAAAAATGCCGTGATATTCAAGATTTCTCCCAGATGCAAGATGCCACATTTTGGAACTCGGGCTGCTTTTGGAGTGCCAAATGTCTCCCACAATCTGACACCAGGAACATGGCCAGGTGAGTTTAGTTTCCCATGGAAAAGGGCCACCGTTCGTGTCCACCACCCTCATCCGGCCACCTCGGCTTCAGCCTGCAAAAATGCTGTGATATTCAAGATTTCTCCCAGATGCAAGATGCCACATTTTGGAACTCGGGCTGCTTTTGGAGTGCCAAATGTCTCCCACAATCTGACACCAGGAACATGGCCAGGTGAGTTTAGTTTCCCATGGAAAAGGACCACCGTTCGTGTCCACCACCCTCATCCGGCCACCTCGGCTTCAGCCTGCAAAAATGCCGTGGCATTCAAGATTTCTCCCAGATGCAAGATGCCACATTTTGGAACTCGGGCTGCTTTTGGAGTGCCAAATGTCTCCCACAATCTGACACCAGGAACATGGCCAGGTGAGTTTAGTTTCCCATGGAAAAGGGCCACCGTTCGTGTCCACCACGGTCATCAGGCCACCTCGGCTTCAGCCTGCAAAAATGCTGTGATATTCAAGATTTCTCCCAGATGCAAGATGCCACATTTGGAACTCGGGCTGCTTTTGGAGTGCCAAATGTCTCCCACAATCTGACACCAGGAACATGGTCAGGTGAGTTTAGTTTCCCATGGAAAAGGGCCACCGTTCGTGTCCACCACCCTCATCCGGCCACCTCGGCTTCAGCCTGCAAAAATGCCGTGATATTCAAGATTTCTCCCAGATGCAAGATGCCACATTTTAGAACTCAAGCTGCTTTTGGAGTGCCAAATGTCTCCCACAATCTGACACCAGGAACATGGCCAGGTGAGTTTAGTTTCCCATGGAAAAGGGCCACCGTTCGTGTCCACCACGGTCATCTGGCCACCTCGGTTTCAGCCTGCAAAAATGCCGTGATATTCAAGATTTCTCCCAGATGCAAGATGCCACATTTTGGAACTCGGGCTGCTTTTGGAGTGCCAAATGTCTCCCACAATCTGACACCAGGAACATGGCCAGGTGAGTTTAGTTTCCCATGGAAAAGGGCCACCGTTCGTGTCCACCACCCTCATCCGGCCACCTCGGCTTCAGCCTGCAAAAATGCCGTGATATTCAAGATTTCTCCCAGATGCAAGATGCCACATTTTGGAACTATAGCTGCTTTTGGAGTGCCAAATGTCTCCCACAATCTGACACCATAAACATGGCCAGGTGAGTTTAGTTTCCCATGGAAAAGGGCCACCGTTTGTGTCCACCACGGTCATCAGGCCACCTCGGCTTCAGCCTGCAAAAATGCCGTGATATTCAAGATTTCTCCCTCATGCAAGGTGCCACATTTTGGAACTCGGGCTGCTTTTGGAGTGCCAAATGTCTCCCACAATCTGACACCAGGAACATGGCCAGGTGAGTTTAGTTTCCCATGGAAAAGGGCCACCGTTCGTGTCCACCACCCTCATCCGGCCACCTCGGCTTCAGCCTGCAAAAATGCCGTGATATTCAAGATTTCTCCCAGATGCAAGATGCCACATTTT